>NW_020189809.1:1087523-1088532 GCF_900000015.1 Plasmopara halstedii
ACCACACTCTACGCATTATAATGGAGCTGACCACTGCGATCCAGCGCAGCCAGTGGTATGGCCATGCAATCGCAAGGCTCGCTCCACCTGTTGGTCCTTTGATGGTACGTTGACAGGGCGAGATTCGTCATCTCCAGGACGGAGTCAATGCCTTTAAAATCGAGCCAGGTGTTCGAACTATCGAATCTTTCACATTTTAAGTAGCCGGAATATTAGTGCGTGACGTGGCTTTTCAAGCCCACGATCTTCGCGATTGCATCGATCGGCGAGCTCTGGTTTTCCCTCCACAGCCTTGAGAACTCGCTGTCAATCTTCGTGACAAATAGCGATCTTGTACATCGCACCAATAGCTTAATGGCTATGTTCATTCTGCCCTACGTAAATACCGGTACGTATTTATGGGAGGCCGCAGTTCCTAAGCAAGGTATATCCAGCTCCAAAATTTGAAAGGCAAGGCTACACCGTATGCAATACCTCAATATTTTAATTGTCGGATATCTGCGATTGCATGGTGAATTGGGCTAATCAAATCATATTTCGCATGGCGGCGACATCTATTTTGCATAGAAACCGGTTGCACATCGGAGACATGGACTGCAAACTTTTTTTAGCATTTCCAATCTTAACATCGTGACCTTTGTATTCGTGACATGTAATCCTGACATCCCTGGCATCCAACTCGCTTACGTAAATGAAAGTTAATCCCGTAGACTCGTAAAATGATTTGTTGATTGCAAACTCAAACGTTGACAACAGCCCGGCGTCGTTTCGGTGTGCAGTGTACATGATTTACCAGTTTCGTCTGACAATACCTCTATGGATGGTCGACTGTGGACATCAACAGCTTTGCTACCAAAACGCAGCGGTAGATCATGGGTCTTGTAGCAACACTGGCTCGTAATGGCAAAAATCGTTGTCTGAAAACATCCTGTCTGTAACGGGTTATACAACCCCTAATAACAGGGGTGTGTGTCACACGAGATGTGCATGATGTGACCACACACCCAAA
>NW_020189809.1:1088542-1088876 GCF_900000015.1 Plasmopara halstedii
TTGCGATCTTATCTAAAAAAACTCTATTTCAGAGGAATTAAGAGGGTGTCACTATCACATCATCAACTGCTGTTGAAAGAATATATCATTCCTTGTAAACAAGCGAATAACAAAGGTGGAATATACCAGGTATGGGAATACCACCTCTGCACGGTGCGTCCTGAAATCTGACCGAGACATCATTTTGGAAGTGGGTTTAACTTCAGAACATCCACTATGGGCGACCAATGGTCCTCAGCAGGAGGCAGTGCTGCACTAGGTCTTCGACCACCGCGACCTTCGCAAAGAATTTGTTCATCGCGCGAGCAAGCGACAATAAGCCTATGTGATGTCA
>NW_020189809.1:1088886-1089000 GCF_900000015.1 Plasmopara halstedii
CCTTTTCTGCATAGATGCGGAGCAATGCCAGTGGTGTTACAGTCAATCATTGAAGGTCACCACAAACGTATGTGACATGATATCTCAGCAGTTGACAGTGTGACGAACGTTCGA
>NW_020189809.1:1089010-1089420 GCF_900000015.1 Plasmopara halstedii
AAGTGCGATAAACGTCTAACGGAATTTCTTCTGGGACCAATAAACGGGCTCGAAGAGCTTTCCGTGTGGCAAGTTCATCATTCGTTCTGGCTGGGAGCCCGATGATGTGGACGCGAAACGATCGAATTACCGCATCCTTTGCTTCCACAGGAGATTTGCTAGGCAAAAACCGTACTCCACACGAGGGTCAATGACTGACCGTGGATGGGCGCGAATCAGAGCCGCCTTGCGGACAGCTTCCAGCTACCGCTTCTGTGCCTCGTCGAGGTCATTGGTGATCACACCACGTCCCTCAGTCGACGAGAAGTCAGGGAACGGACATGGGGTCCGCAAGTTCGTATCCCGCCGCTGACGCAGCTCGCCTTCCTCGTCATCCCATGCGGGAAAAGGAGTGTCAGACTCGTAGTCGA
>NW_020189809.1:1089430-1090654 GCF_900000015.1 Plasmopara halstedii
CAGGATGACCCACCTGGAACACTTGAGACTACTTATATACTCGAAAAATGACTTCTTCCGTTCGTTGGTTGTGTTGTTTTTGGACTCTGCCGGACGACCACGTTTTCAAGTCATCACCAAAAATAATATTTAAGCGGCTTTCAAAACAATTTAACCAATAAAAACGTACGTATATCACTCGCTTTTATTATACTCAGCGTAGTAATTGATAGAGTATTAATAAGTGTTGTGGATATGCAGAGAATAACATGGTAGGTGGAACAGTGTATAGTTTGATATAAAATCATCATATTTTTCAAAGCTGCCACACAGGTATGATTGCTGCTCATGCAACTTTAGGTCTGAGCATACTAGTTTGATCTACGTTAATAATTGCGGCTTCCTGAGATATGTTTTCACAATGATAAGATATAGTGTCACTAAAATTTTATGTGCAGACTTACACTTGAAGCCAGTTTTTACTGCATATTTGGATTATGAACTCACCCATTGCAGCGGGGCTGCCGTAGCTTTGCGCTTAAAGGAAGCGTAATTTAGGTCACCGACATACGTTCTTCAGAAGAGCCAAGTATCAGTTAGCGGATCCCAGTCCGCTTGTTCCAAGGGTGATTAGATTATTGCCTTCTAATTACTCTTTGATTTAAATTCAAAACTGACTTTTATTTATTTTTATCTGCGGCTAAACAGCCTAATTTTAAATGTATAGATTTTACCAAATATATATAGTAAAATCTAAATACATGCATAACTACTGGCTACGTAGCCACGTACCGTATTCTTGTTTGGTTGCAGTCACACCATGCACATCTCGTGTGACACATACTCCTGTTACCAGGGTACGTGTAACCCCGTTACACCCTCCCCCATTTAGATTGAGAACATTTACACTTCCAATCGATTATTGCCTCAACGAGGCTCGCGTGTTCATTAGACACTGCAACTCAATTTGTTGGAACAAACAACTTCCTTGCTCAATGAGCCCTATGTCAATGACACCAAAATCTCCAAGTCTCGCTGATTCTGACGAGCATGGGCAGAGCCCAGCTTCATCCCCCGCACTCGGTGCAAAGTCGGACAGTGCGTCCGCAGCGCCGAGGGGGTATATCCTAGGCTCGATGAGCACAAACGTCGCCACCAGTGACGAGTGACCTTGTTGAGGATATGGCGGTGGTCGACTACGAGTCTGACACTCCTTTTCCCGCATGGGATGACGAGGAAGGCGAG
>NW_020189809.1:1090664-1103943 GCF_900000015.1 Plasmopara halstedii
TATCCATGGGAATAATGTATCACTTCAAAATGAATTCTCGCAGCGTTTAGTAATTAAAGCTGACAAGGGTGCAATTGCCAATACAGAGCAGGTATCATGTCTTACAACTGTACAATGTTGCTTGCATATCCACCACGACGATAAAGAGAAGACGAATTTTGACTGAATAAGTGAAGAAGTAAAGCCAAAAAACTCATGGTAAGACCCTTGTAAACTCCTTTTAATACGGCAACAGTAGTGACATGTATCTAAACATTATTTGTACTTCAAAGATTGACTGTTTACTCAGAAATAACACTTGGGAGTGGTGATAACAAAGCTGTGTCATTGCTAACTGAAGCTCGCGCGATGCTTGAGCGCACCATGGTGTCAAAACGCTTGGCTTGACGTAATTTGAGCAAAAGTGAGCCTCCGTGTTTATTTCTTGTTGGAGTTGCCGCCGTGGTCTGAAGATATATGTGAAGTGCGTCTAATTTGTCGTCTAATGAATTCAGTGGCTGCGACCTTAAGCCACCATTCTGCTCTCTCTTACGTTCGAGTATTTGTGTGCAAATGATATTGTGCAGACTTTGAGCTTCTTCACGTTCTTGTTGCCAGATTGGCTTTTGCGGCTGAAATGGAGATCTTGTTAAAGGTCGTGAATTTGGACTGGAAAAAGGTTCAGATGCTTTCACACTTCGTTTCTCTTGTTTGCACGATTCCACCCGAACGCAATACTTTTGAGCATGTTCAAGTTGAATCCATTTTCCAAGAGGAAAGACACAGAGCATGGAGATTTTAAGATACTTCAATGGACTAAAAGTATGTGCAAAAGTCGCAGCATCGAGTTCGGAGGCAAACAAAGCGTGAACAGCTACAATTGGCTCAACGTGCTGGGAGTTTACAACTTCGGCTTGCCAAAGCACAACACTCGCAACTGCGAAAGCATTCCGAGCTGAGTGAGAAGTCTGACGACAAGACGAATAGTTGGCCGAATGATTCACACTTGGTACAGGGCTTTCAAGTTTATAAGTACTTCCGGGTATGACGACTTCAGCTTCGTGATCATGGACACATGTGAGGGGCAAAATGACTAGCTCTTGAAACGAAGCAAATTGCACAGCTGACTCCGAAGATGAAGATTGCAGCGATTTTTCATTCGTCAGATTTGCTAGCGGTTTTTTGCTTCGATTATTATGAGTTCCAGTTCCACTGAGTCGTAGATAGAAATTTTCTTCATCCAGCTTAGATCGGCTTGCTTTTGGCATCAACGAAAACGTATTGATTGGTAATACGAAGTACTTGCAATTGGGCAGCTGGAAATTCTCTCGTATTTGCTTAGCAACCTCGTCTAACGAGCTCATAGTCCATAGAACCGGAAGAATTTGAAAAGAGGGAAACTTGATGCCCGTTTCTTTATCTTCGTCTCGAATGGCAAAGACCACGTAGATCTTATCATCAAAACTCTTGCTTGGCTCTGTTTCACCTTCCGACTTCAAAACTTCTTTACTCACCTCGGTGACCATTGATTGTTGTGGTTTTACTGTCTGCGTGTTACCATCTTGTGTCGTCCGCTTTGTCGGACGAGAAAATATAAAGTTTTCTTGCACGAGATGATTCAATGCTTGAGAAGTAAGAGTCAGGCTTTTGCAGGATGGTCGCACCACCGAAGGAGGTTGAGGCAAATGAGGCATTATTGAATGCTCTCGTCTGTCTAGCAATTTAGTCGTATCCTTCACGCTTTCAAATTCAATTGATTTAGGGCATTTGTCGACAACATTGATGTCAAATGACGCGATCGGATTGCCTTCTTTTAAAATCTGATTTCGCCAGTGCTCTTCAGCTACTAAAGCACTGTGCAGATGGTGTTGTCGTGCAGAACTGGGAGGCACGTCTGCATTGAATGATTTGACATAGTGATTGAGTGTTTGGTAAGAACGAAAAGGGTTCTTCAATTCTGGATTCAATAATAATAAATCGTTTGCAGGGATAAGTGCTTGCCTTTGTACTGGCAGCATCTTCATGTTACTGGAAATTGTTGATTCAACCCTTTTCTGCTGAAAAGCGGGTTTAGCTTTTTCAAAGCTTGTTTGAACCAAGTTAGACTGACCAAGATGTAACAAGTTTGATACTTTTTCAGAGCATGGACTTCGTGTATGTGCTGTTGCAGACGGCAAAATTTTTTCAATTCGTTCATGATTGATATGATTGTGAAGGACTTTATGTTTATACGTCTCCCATTTTTGTGTTTTATGTAAACGATCCAAGTACACAATCGTCTCTGCGTGAGAGTGCGCTGCAGCTCGTAATCTTTCTCGAGCTGACAAAGACAAGCGGTGAAAAACATCATGCTTTGAAAGGAACAAAAGCTCGACGGGAGTACTGGCAGTGACAGTCACCTCTCGGGATATAACCTCATTAAAGGTCAATCCTGCAGCTCTATAACAACAAAATCATAAGTAACGTAGAAGACCATCACATCACCTCTAGCTACGTACGCGTCATCACCGACAACTCGAAAGCGACCAATCCGCTCAACAAAAACCTCGTGCTTTACTTGTGTGCATATATCAAAGATTTCTTTCGTCACGATGACCTCTCCACGAACAACAAAGTAGACATGTGAGGCTCGATCCCCCTGACGGTAAAGCACACTTCCTGTCGTCAGCTTCTGCTCTACTAGTACGTATGATAATTCTTTAAGTAGCTCATCTGTCCATTCTGGCATCTGGAACATAGAAATTTGATTCAAAACGCCAATACGTCTCACCATATCTTTTTTCTGCATCCGACGTAACGTTGTATTATAATCGCGCTCACATATGACCAAAAGCTGACATTTTTCACGAGTTATCACAGTAGCACTGCGCACACCTTTGCCTTTCATAAGTGCCAGCTCTCCAAAGTGAGACCCTTCAGTTAGATTGATAAGCTTTGTCATTTGTAAATTTCCTTTAAAATCTTTCGAGTTAACATTCACATCAACAGAACCGCTGAAAATAATGTAAAAGAGGTCTCCAACTTCGCCCTCACGAAACACACAGGTACCAGCGGGTAAACCAAGAAATTCAACGACTTCACAAAGTTCGCGAATGAACGATTTGGACAATGTCCGAAAGAACTTTAGAGTTTGAAGATACTCACTGAGCATGTCAATTTCACTCTTAGTTCGTGCGCCTTTTGGCTTGGCAAGTACTTTGATGTATTCTCGTTGCGTCCGTTGCGCTGGACGCTGAACTCCAATACCTTTGGCGAGTTGCATTCTTGATAGAAACTCGAGCTGGTCGTTCTTGAGCATCAGATTATAGTCATTTCGTGTAATTCGAACGAGCTCTGTCGCAGTCTTGGACAAGACAGTAGCTGCGCGAACATCGTTATTTAAAAGCGAGCGTTCACCAAAAAATTCTCCTTTTCCTAGCTCGCACACAGTTACTTCAACTACTTCACCAAGGAAGCGCTGGCTCACACGAACTTCCACAATGCCAGTAAAAACAATAAAGAGTGCGTCTCCTTCGTCACCTTGACAAAAAATAGTTTCGGCAGGAGAATATGTGACGCATGTCATTCGTCGACAGAGCAGTTCAAGCTCAGATGGTTTTAGATGCTCAAAATCAGTCACGATTTGAAGCTTTGTGGCCTGGAACCACCTTCCAAGATCTTGAATATCTTCTTCTGTGCGCTGTTCGCTGTCAAGAGCAAGAGCACGACGACAAGCCTCTTCCAGAATGAGTTCACGTCCATATAACGGTGATTTCGCTGTCGTATCGATCCTTATATCGGAGTCTAATTGGACATCTTGACCAAAATCCTCGTCTTCAATACTGTCTTCTTCTTGCTGCTTCCGTAGTGTCGTCAATGTAACCCAATCGGCCAGCACACTAGATTGTTTCTTTAGAATAGCTGGAGTCTCGGAAAGTTGTTGTGTTGAAACGAATTTTTTTAAGACTCTACTTTTGAGCATATGTGCAAGCGATACGCGAGGTTTCGGAGCACTTTTTGTGATGCTTTCATTGGATCTCTGTCCTACGTCTAAAGTGTTCTTTACTGCAGTATTTGAATCTCTTAATCCGCTTTGTAATCCATTCATAGCCAAAATCGAGTGTGCTGCTCGACTGAAGCCCTTAAGCTTTCTGTTGTTATTGACGATAGAATCAGAATTCAAAGTTTCTGACCTACTTTCTGGTCTCGTAGCTTTAACACTTGCAGATGCTCTCGAAGTACTGATACTAGTATTTACCATTACAATAGGCATGTTATTGCGCTCATCATTTCCAGTCGGCCTTGTTGGAGCGTGTACCGACATAATTTAATGTCATCTCTTCTAATTATGGCTACATGATTATGAATGTTTTGTACATCATCTACCACTATATGTCTCTCTTCTTTTCATCCAATTAAAACCATCAATCTCGAATGACGCTCTCCCACGTCGCGTCGGAGGCTCCAGCATCTTCACCGCTCAATGTACCATGTTTACAAACCTTGAATCCCCCTCCAGACCAAAGAAAAAAACATGCACATCTGCAACAGACATCTGTAGATCCCATTACGACAGATACACTCGTCAATGTTCCCAAATCACGCACAAGCCACCGAGCCGCAGCTGTAGCTGCTACTGCTGTCATTGCTGCACAAGCTCTTGAGGAGGATCCCCCACCTAACGTTTGTATATCTAAACCAATGCGTCGTCAACCTGTTAATGAGAATGTTAAGATACAAGGAAACCGTACGATGGAGATGTTGTTATATGCGGCATCGGAGGAGTCATACACGAAAAAAAGAGGAATAGAGGGCACAACGCCCGTATCAAAACGTACTAAAGTCATAATACGTAATCGAGTATCACAAAAGAGACCACGGACAAGTCGAAGAGGCAAGAAACGTCGTCAGACTATAGTTGAGGAAACTGCTGCGATTGAAGCATCGCCTCTTATCACAGATCTTCCACCGCTACCATTTACAACCACAAAGTCGATAAATCAAGACAAGAAGAAATTAAAAGGAAAACGAGCGGTTGCTATGAAGCACCAAGATGAAGAATCTACACGTCAATGTGAGTTTTGCAAATCAAGCGCCAATATCTGTGTTTTAATGCATTGCCTCGCCTGTCGTCGCGTGTACCATGCTGGCTGCTTTGTCCAGGCTTTCAAGCCTTATGTGGATAATTCTACGCCTCTATTAGATCAAATTACAAGCTTACAACTTCAAGCGCCCGATCATCGAGGTCAATTGTTTCGATGTGCTTCGTGTAAAGCGGCATTTCTGGATTTTTATGAAAGTGGTGGATACATGTGGGATTGTGACTGTCCGACGTGTTTGCAACCGGAAAAGACACGATTGTTTCGTCAGCGCAAATTAGTGCAAATGATGAATGACTTGGAGCTGGAGAAACGACGGAAGAAAGAGAAAAAAGAGCATCAAAAGAATGCTGCTGCTAGGACAGATGACAAACCAGCGCTAGTTTTGACGTCGAGTACATCAAATTCAAAGGCTCGAAACCGACGGACACACGACAATTGCACTACAACTGATACTTTAAAGGTAATTGATGGTGCTGTGAAGGTTGAGAGTAAGGATGTGGTAATTAAAGCATCAACAAGAAAACGACATGGAGTGAAAGTTGGTACTGATGTGCTTGAGAATGGTGACGGACTTGGCGAATCTGCAAATATGGCTCTAAGTCAGCAACAAAAGACGGAAAAATTACAATCCGAGAGTGAGGTGCTGCAAAGTAAAGCTATGGATGGGCTTACAATTCCAGAAAACGAGCTTGTGAGCTCAGTTCGACTTCATTACGATGAAAAGACTGCCAGTTGGAGCTTTCCTATCATGTGTTCACGAATGGCTAGTCTTCAGGCGGCTGGGTTTATAAAGACTGGCAAGTGCATTTGGTATGTAAAACAACCGGCAAGTATTCAATGTAATTGCTGTGACAGAAGGTTTGAATTTTCGGAGTTTGTACACCACACGGACACCTCGTTAGCTCAAGATACAAACAAGGACGAAGAAGCATTTCTATTTGTCGAACATCGCGATGATGCAAAACATACGCCATTAAAGCAATTTCTACGAGCTCTAAAAAAATATGTGGGAATGAAAGATGCAATGAACATTAAGGAAAGCTCAGGACAACAAGCAATAACTGTTCTTTTGGACGCAAAGTTAGAGGCTGAAACAGCTGTCACTCGTCTCCAAGCACTTGCTCTTTTTAAGTGTTTAAAACATAAAGCTTTATCAGCTGTCGCCGCTTTTGAGTTTGCGGCACGTGTCGTCTGTCTGTCACCAAAGTATGTTATGAGTATGGCAAATGGCAGTCTCGTGGACCTTGTGGTACGGTCGAAAACTTCGGAACCGGGTGACTCGTTCCCACGGAAAGCTGGGTGGTTAAGCTTTAGTCGACAAGCGATCAAGGCTCAAACAATTTTGTGTGAATGTTGCGACAGAAGCTTTAGCTTGAACGATCTTGTCACCCACGCGGGCATTGTACTGACTGAATGGAAGAAGAAACCTCGACATTTTTTGTATGTGGTAGAGCGTCAGGATGAATCGACTTTGATGCCGTTCACAACGTTTGTGCAGACTTTGGACACTGCACATGCTAATAATGTATTGGATTCACTCTTACGAAAAGTGCCACCTTTGTCATTGTAAGTCATCGCTTTGGGAAGATTACTGCAATTGTAATCATGTGTTCATTGCTAAAAATTGTGTTTAATAAACAATGCGATATTTTCTTATACGTATCATCGTCATCCTTGTATCACTATCTATTCAAACAGTAGTAATTCAAAGACATCAAATTTGACCTTCGTGAGACGACTCAAGGTCTGTCATATCTATCGACGAGGAGCAATCGTCATGGGTTTGCCATCCTTTGCGTTGACATTTGCCAGGCCCATGTCGTTTAGAAACTTTTCCATGCGTGCCGACTCTTTTGCCTACCGGACGATATATGTTAAATAACAAATCGCATATTCATCACCTCTTCACCTTCTTACCTGCAGATCCGAAATTTTCGTTTGTTGTTGCTCTAGCTTCCGTCTACGCACCAAATTGCGGCGATCCAAGAGACGTTTAAGCTCCTCATTACTGCTAGTTTGCCCACCCATTAAAAAATCTTCATTTACGTCTAAACCGTCCCGAGCAGCTTCACGATCTCTTGCAGCACCATGGAGCTTGTCTGCAATTTGGCGCCTCTTTTCAATTTGTGCTTCTCTTCCAGTTGCTTTGACCGCAAATTCATCTAGTTCAACATCGCGGTGCTCTCGATCCTTTTTGCGATTCATTTTGTGCCAATTTCGTTTCTTTTCCCAATCGTTAATTTCGTGTGCTTGATCTCGTCGACTTTTTCCATGTCTCTCTTCCTCTTGTTTAAATTCTTTCTTTTCATCTTTAACAAGTAGCAATTGCTTCTGTTTTGTAGCCACATCCACAGAGTCCTTTGCTGTTGCGAGCTCAAATCTCTCCTTATCTCCAAGGTTTGACACAAAATTCCATTGGTGGCGTGTTCGCTTCGTTTGTTCCACTACACCATCGGGTAATCCTTCGTAAAATAATTTCGACAGCTTCCCACGATTCCACTTTCTCGCAAACTCATTCACAAAAAGATCCATAGCTTCATAAGTCGACAAATCTTCTACATATTTGTTCCTTGATCACCAAGATATGAACAAACAAGTTGTAAGCTTTTATTATTGTTATTCCAACGTAGATACGCACTTCTTTTGAGCCAGCCATACCCGAAATTCTCGTTGGCGCAGGAAATAGTCGTCTTCTGTAATCTTTTGTGCTCCCCTTGGTAACTTCAAGTCATGCGATTTGTGACTTTTGTGCCGAGACGAGCGGTCCTTATGACTGTGTCTGGACTTACGGCTAGAGCTCTTCATGACCTGAAAATGAAGTTTATGAAATTTCGAATTGAATTTTGTTGTGATGAAAAAAAGTTATACTATATTTCAAACAGGAATGAAAATTTAAGACAGCTTTTTACACATAGGACAAGAAAACCGAATGTGACTTCATTTTCGCGGACGATCTACTTATGTCTGCATTGACTGTGGAATCCGTTGAAAAATTTGAACTTGGCAAGCCTGGCAACAAAAATTTGGGAGAAGTAAGCACATCCTTCGGGTTATATATTGAATGGTGTAATATAAGCTACGTGCAAGCTATGAGGTCACAATCGACGCAGAGCATGGCTTGAGCTCGAAAAAAGATATGCGATACCTCAGATGCAACAATAAAAAATTATATGACATTTCGCTGCCCGTTACGGCGACGAATAGATAAGTCTTGATGAAAACATCTTTATCATTGATAGGCGACTTACAATAGATTTCTTAATGCACTCCTTTGAATAACTACAAGAAGCCACAAAGAAGACGTGCAAACCAAGTTTGATCAACTATACAAGTTCACAAGGGGTCAAACGTATTCAAAGATTGTCGTAGTAAGAAAATCAGGTTACATCGAAATCATACAGTTAAAATGCCTGGGGTGATGCCGAATTCAATGGTCAACAATGCCGACCGAAAAATTGCGATATGTGAAATAATCACCATGTGATGGACAACGGTAATGTAATTTTGCAAGATGCAAACCGGCGTGGTGCTTAGAATAATGGAGGCGAAGCTCGTGGCAGAATCCAATGTGGGAAGTGAGCATTTAGGACAGTAGTAGCTTTTCAAACAAGCTTGGTTTGAAGGTCCAGAAGCCTATGTTGTAAAACATAGACAGCCAAGCGGATATTGCTTAAGGCATGTTGAAGCGATGTAAATCACGTTAGCGTAAATACTGATTTAATTGAACATATCGAAGCGCATCATATCAGACCAAGTGCAATAAGCTGCCGCGCATATTGTGCTAAGAAAGTCTTGAATCATCGATATCGCGGTAATTGACGGCAGAAGATGGGTTATCACGTGCCACACAGGTGCGTTATCTCTCGTACCAAAAGCTTTAAGATTTCAAATTTAAAACTTCGTCTGGCTTAAATGAACACAGTATATATTTTACAATGAAATGGTCTAGCAGCCGATATGTTACGCGGACTCTACCTTAAAGAGTACCATCATACTCAGCATGACCGAGAACTAATCATGATACTTGATCATGGCACTTGGTTCTTCTGTGCGTTGTTAAATGCTTGAGAGGCAATAGTGTGATGTGTACGTAAATAAGAGTATGGTGAACATTCCGCTAAACCCTCTTTCGCCATAAAGAATGCCTCGATGGGGTCACAATTAATGTAGCACACGACAAAGCCGCAAATATAGTTAAAGTTCATCGAGCACTCACTGCGCCGGGATTTCTTCTGCATCCTGCACGACCTGATGCTAGCTCGTTAAGACAAATACTCGCATCGATAATCCTTTTTCTTTTATACCCACGAGACTGGCTTTCGCCACCCGCTTCAAAAGACAGAGACACATCGGTCTCGTCGCCAGTAAAAATTTCCAAGTAAATAATAACATTCTGTATAACACAACAGTTTTGTGAAAAAGCGGTGCAAACTTGCTACTGAACACTTCGATGAAGCGGCATCATACTTCGAGAAATCGTCGCTCTCATTGACGGGATGGCAGTCGATCCTCTTCCCTAAGGGGTCACAGTGACCATCATTATGGAAAGCCTCCGAACTGGTGTGGCCAAACCGAAAGTTTTCCGTGTGCACTTGTCTTCTCTTGAATAAGCAGTGACAGTGGCATTAAATGACAGCGTGACTTGGTTGGAATACACACTCTAGCAGCTCGTCGAGCGGACCTGAGCTGACGGATCTTTGCTATGCTGAGGACGAGGAGGCAGAGTTCCGAGCTGCTGAGCAGCGTTCGAACACTCGACGATGTTATGTCTGTGAAGCTACCTGTCACCTTCGGATTGGTTGTCCCATGCGCAAGGCGCGTCAATGTTCATCGAACCGACGTTTCGCTTCTTACCAGTCTTTTGGTTAGTCGCGGGAAACGACAACATACAGTAGACACGTGGCGGCCTACTAGGGATGAACTTAGTTCTGTTGAGCCTCAAGGAGATAATGGTCAGCAGGACCGAACACCAAAGAGCTCCGGGCTCTTGAACACGAAACGTGCATGCAAGTCGAGCTTGCTGGTCGTAAAAACAACCGTGAAGGGTTTTGAGAGGTCATGAAAGATCCTGATCGATTTCGGGGCTTCGGGCAAGCACGCTCGAAGCTCCACAACAACAAAAAAGTTAACTGTATGCTGAGGCGCGGAAGGCGCGGTTGAGTGATATTGTCATTGTTCGCTTCGCGACGTGGACATATGCCACGGTCCCGAAGGTTTCTGTGGACCTCGGTGTCAAGTTTCTTGCCTTTGGCTGCTTAGTCTTAAACTTAAATTCAAGGTATGATCCCATCCTTTATATGGCATGGCGCTTGCAGGCTTAACGTGAAGTAGCACATTACCTATTGAGCGCTGCTCAAGTATCGGAGCAGTCGTTGCATGCCATGCGTAGCATAGTCGCATGAGGTCTGAGACATCGAGAGCGAGTCTTCAGTGATGCACGCGGAGTGGCACGTACTCCACTTAGCACTGCTCAAGTTTTGATGTAGTCGCTGCTCACCACGAGTGCGATGGTTGGACGATATCCGAGGCATCTTGGGCAAGGCGCATGGAGTGGCACGTTATCCACTGGACGAAGAGTTCGGAGCTAGCTCTGCTGTGGACGAGAGCGCACAGCTATACACCCTCGTCAACGGTATTACGGGGGAGGAAGACGACGACGTCGCCATCGAGGCTTTATCTGCGGTGGATGCTCATCTAGAGCTCCTTCGAAGAATCTGGCGATGCCTTGAAGGCAGGCGGCTTAGCCGTGTCATTATAAGAACGAAAGAGAAAATCAACTCGTCGTCGCTTTTGGATGAATCTGTCCTGGAGGACGCCAAAACGGTGGTGAGGGCACGAAGTGCATCTTCGATCCTGAAGAATCCCTCGGATCCGTACTATCCTTTGGTAAAGGAATTTCAAGACGTCATCTCAAGGAGCAGTGTGACGTATTAGCGCCTTCTTTCGTGCGAAGCACGACGCAGGAATGGTGCGTGAGAGAAATATTCCCCATTCGGTACCCACATTCTGTGTCCGAATACCGAACGGCAAGTGGCGTATCGCTCACGCTTACAATACGCTCAAAGCTGACACCATGTCGGCGAAGGATGTTCTTCAAAATAATACGGTCGGATGTACAAAGTACAGCGCACTTAACTTGGTCGATGGGTATTACCAATTGCTCATGCGAGCGAGTGATATATCTATTTAACACCGGCGAGTAATCTAAGCAAATTGCTCTGGGAGTGACTGGTGATGCCCCAAGGGCTGTCAAATGTACCAGCAACATTTAATCGTCCAATGACGCAGTTGTTCAGGCTGCACCGGGCGTATGCTCAGACATACTTCGACGATATCTATCTCCACAGTCGTGCGGAGCACAGGAAGACGGGTGAACAGAATCACATCGTCCATTTGAGAGCGATGCTCGTGTGCATGCGCACGAATAAGCTGTATGCTAATGCAGACAAGTGCATCTTCGACGCTGAAGAAATACCCTCTATAGGGTGCTTGATCGGGAAGCGTGGTCTTCGATCGAATTCTGCTAAGGTCAAGACCATCGTAAACTGGCCGGTTCCAAAGAAGCATAAGGACTTGCGCAAGTGGCATGGCCTCACCAACTTTTTGCACAAGTATGGCTAGGATTATGCGGAAATGGTACGGCTATTGTCGAATCTCCTGAGGAAGGTTGGGAATGGTGTTGAGACACCGAGCAGCGGGAGGCTTTTGACAGGGTCATACAGCCTCCTTTATGCACCAATACTGGCGCTGCCAGAAACCTATCGTCCTTTTAGTGTCGTCTGTGACACTACTGGCTTTGACATCGGCTACACACTGCTACAAGCAGGCGCCGAGGGGTGTGATCGGGAGATCGCGTTCGAAATTCGCCAGTTTAAGGCTGCGGAAAAGAACGACCTAGTCCACGACAGGAAATTTTTTGCGATGAAGTATGCAGTTGTCATGAACAGGGCTCGCCTGCTCGGCTCCAAGATGTTCGTAATCTACACAGATCATGCGTCACAGCACACTGCGACTCAGTCGCCTCACCTCTCAGTGTGAATGGCCAGGTGTTCGCAGAATATAGCTTCGATGTGAAGTATATATCAGTAAGCTGATTGCTTTGGCCGATGCGTGACAGCGCAAAACAAATTATGAGCTTGATCATGTCACGACGGTGACGTCGCCAGTGACGGATTTTATCCGCGCCGCATACACCGGTGATGGTATGTGTGTAGCGTTGCTACAAGCTCTCGGAAGCAATGAGTTTAGAGACTCGGACAAGAAATTGTCGGCGCGATTGCGCGCACGGTTACACCGATATTCGTTGAATAACGAATTGCTGTATTATAGCACCGACTCGACGGATACGCCACGAATTGTGGTTCCTCACGATGAGAATGTGAAGTACCATATCCTCTATGAGGCCCAGGACACCCCACTTACTGGTTAGCTCAGTCGTGAGAAGACCTACAGCTCTACGAGTTGTCAATACTGGGGGCTCAAGCCGTATAAATGGACGAGCACATATGTGCGCACGTGTAAGACGAGTCAAAGGGTAAAACTATCTCCGAATGCGGCGGCGCCGCTGGCCAGATTGCCGGTACCCTCCGAATGTTGGCAGTCCACGAGTATGGACTTTGTGTTTGGCCTGCCGAAGGACTCGGCGGGCAACACGGGTGTTGTGGTCTTCGTCGACCGTTTGAACAAGATGGGTCAATCTTGCAGCGGTGCTGGACATTATCGACGGTGTCGGTACAGCGACGCTGTTTATGAACTGAGTCTTTCGACTGCTTGGACTTCCGGAGTCAAATGTCTCTGACAGAGACTGGGATATTTTGATTGACGATCTTTAAGGTGCTGGGCACCACTTGACCAAGATGGTGGTCCACGCGCGCATTTACCTCTTTGTAGCCCAACTGTCACTTGTACAGCGGGACAGTTGCCGGTGCCGCTGGACCCATTGCTCAAAGAGTTCTTTGTCATCTGCAGCTGTTTTGCCAGGGGCGAGCACCACAGGAATTATCTGCATTCTGGGTACTGGAGCGCCTCCTCTTTCAGCACAAAGTCGAGTGCGGTACGTATCAACCGGGAATTCTTGAGGAATCAAGAAGCGAGCTTGGAGAAATTTTCGTTCGTCAAGCTCAGCTTATGGAGTGGCCGGGGTCCGATCACGTAGACGCCCAACGATCGAGTGATTGCGTGCTCCACTTCTGTGGCGGGATCCGCCGAGCGGAAGCCGT
>NW_020189809.1:1103953-1113534 GCF_900000015.1 Plasmopara halstedii
TACTCATAGGTACTCCGGCCGGTCAAAGCTTTACCCTCGTGATTAACTATAGTTTGTTCGAAGCAAGAAAAGAAAAGAGAGTTTTCACGGCACTTGCGCTTGTAGTAGAGCATAGCTAGACTTGTTGAACCAGGCACAGCTTGTTGGTAGTGAACTGAACATCGTCTTGAGATCAACGACGGGGTGCGGCAACCTTTCCCGCCAATGAAAGAGAGCAACGAGCTCGAGACTCATGTAGCGCGGAGGATGGGTGTCGTGAGAGCCTCCTTCTACGATAATGGCTTGGCCGTTTATCGCTGCATGGAAGCTATGTGCGTTATTGTGACTCGGGAAGTGATTGCAGCCGTGTCATTGGAAAAAGCTTTGGTGTCCTCACAGAGAAGTTATGTATCGGTACTGAGAACAGCACAATCTCAAATCGTTGTAACATTGGTTTGGGAGTTCATTAATGGCCCCGACGCAAATACGCTCTGAGGATTAAGCACGGTGAAATAAAAGGGTAGTCACAGGCATCAAGCGTTGTGGTTGCTTGTGGGGCAGTCACATTTGCGCACCATCGTAAAAATTGTAAATTCCAGTGTGATTCACATCGTTGGTGTCGGTTTAACGGCGAACTGATGATTCTGTGCACTTCGTGATACGACACTCGTGTCAATCTAATTGCATTTACTATACAGCATAAATCCGCTTTTTTTAAGTAGCAGTATTATGGCGTTAGCGGCTTACCTTCAAACTGATGAAGCATTAATAAAACAAGTAGCTGCATTTTGTATTGATAATTTGGTTCGATCATTCATTTTGTATACTTGAATCTGATTATCTTGGAACGATCACCTTAAATACAATACTGTATGATTGTATGAAATTAACATTGCACGTTGGTGTAATTGTGTGCATCCATACGCGTAGTTTGGAGTTGGCCTTAAGGCATGAGGTAATTTTGGGACAGGACTTAGACCTTACTGCTAGCAAAGACGTTGTCGCTGGGGTGTACATGACAATTGCAGCACTAACTAAGATTTGATCATGAAGAAGAGTAATGAATGCAAATTAGTATCATTACTCGCTATACGCCCAACTAAATTATTGACATCTTCCTAGAGGCGTGTATACTTGAACGAATGTGTGGAGAGAATCATAAATGAAATTTGCTACCCTGCTATTGACTTCATTGACATTGGATCAAACTAAACGGATGGTGGACTGCACCTTCATGAAACTGATAAATTTAGGCTAAGGTACACACAAGATAGCTTGTAAATATTGACACCGTACAACATGAGGTCATTTTTTTGGTGTTTCGAAGCACGTTCATACTACGATCAAATCGGGAACCATGTGAAAATGTAGCTTGTGATGATTGCTGTTTTTTGTGATATGACAGAAATGACAAGAAGTCGAACCCTATTCTGCTTTCGTTTTGTGTCGCACGCGAAGTTAAAAGCATTTGCAGTTAAAAGCACGCATTGAACATTTATGGTCTAGATGATTTATCACGCGTCGCAATCCAACTCAGCGATAAGTATCTTGAGTTTATTCCTGTACAGTGTAGATCGCGACCAATCTGACTCGATCAAATGGCACACTATCGTTTTCAACTAGCAATTATCATCACAAACACTGCATAAACATCGAAGCACTAACGGCAACACAAGTCATATCTGGTGGTGAGCGAGCTGAAACAACGAGTGACACGATTGGGACCGACCATGCGCTTGACGCCTGACTTGTGGTCGGGGCTTGGCAAGCGCGACTATGAGATCTGAGAAGTTAATAAGCACTTCGTCACCATTATATCGCAGCTATATCAAGGGAACGGAGAGTCATTGCGATGCTGGAGTGCTCAGCCATGCAGTAATTTCATGCTTAAAGACGGTGTTGGTACTTTGAATAATAGTGGCAGTGAATACTCTGCTGTGCACTCTATTAGCGCAAGCACTGCCATAAGATATGACAAGCCTGAATTTTAATCTTTTATTTTATTGTCGAAGTAACATAATTGCTCTTCAAAAGCATGACTTGCTCCTCATGGTTCTCATCGGACGCGTTGCGTCTACTGGAGACCCGCAATCGGCGTGAAGTAGATGCATTCAGTGACTTAATTACATCGCATCAACAACTCCTTTTCCGCTCTGCGTTGTATGCGAGCTCGTCATCTCTGAGTGCGTCTCAGCGGCTTCCAGGTCATCAGGATCAAGACGATGCGACGGTGCAGAGGTACCTTGCGTCAATTCAGAGACTTGAGCGAGAGCTGACAGATAAAAATGCACAGCTGGCAAGCTATGCAGGTCAGCAATTGGCTTTGGTGAGTGAGAGCAAGACACTGCTGCAAGAGCGTGAGCAGTGGGAGCAGCAGCTGCTGATGATGACTAAGCGATTGGAAGAGGAGATAATGCTTAGCCACGAGAAGGATGTAGCGATAAACGAACTGAACGATACGCTGTTAACAATTAAAGATGAATTGGCTAGGCACAGGATGCTGCTGGAACAGAGTGAGGCTGAAGGGGTCAAACTTAGGAAGCGAAACGCCGAATTAGAGACGCAGGAGAAAAGCTCGTTACTGCATGAATGGGTTCAGGCCACTAGTGAAGAGAAAAGCTTAGGACATCTATCGCCTGCTATGGTGGCAATGGCTACACAGGAAGCAGCAGAGAGTCTGGGTCGTGTGGTGCTGAACGAGGATGAAGAACAGGGTGTTCGAAACCAAACCACGCTTGTGACTCACGTGACGCATTCCATACGCGCTCATGCAACAGAGGTAAACTCCGTGTGCTTTAATACATCAGGCAAAATTTTATTCAGTGGTAGCAGTGATGGGACCGTGAGAGCTTGGGAAGCGGAGAGATCACAATTGACGCCTCCACGAGCACTAGGAGAGTACAGAGGAGTGGGTACTGCTCACCCGCTACTTTGTGTAAGAGCATCAGAGGATGGTGGTTTTGTGTTGGGGACAGGGTGCGATCGGAAATGCTTCGTATGGAGAGTAGGTACTGGACGCGTTTCGCAGACACTGACAGGGCACAAAGGCAAAGTGCTTGCGGCCGAATTTTCGCCTGTTGTGCCACACCAAGTGATCACTGGTTCTTCAGATCGCAGTCTACGTGTATGGGATATCATGCGTGGCGTGCGGCTGCAGACGGTAAGCTGCGTATCAAGCTGCAACGATATTGCAGCACCCTCTGGAACTGATGCAGCATTCGTTCAATTCGCGAGTGCGCATCAAGATGGCGCAGTCCGCTTTTGGGATACGAGGGTAGTACGTTGCGTACAGGAGCTTCCATGTGTTCACACAGAGCAGATAACATCGGTGAGTTTGGGTGGCAACAACTTGCTTACGAATTCTCGCGACCATACCTTAAAGGTCATCGATCCTCGGACTTACGGGGTTTTGCGTGAACTGAAGCATAAAGAATATCAGTGCGGGTTTGACTGGGGAAAGGCCTCAATAAGCCCTGATGGACGTTTTGCTCTTGCTGGTGGTGCATCTGGTTGTATCTTTATCTGGAATGTAGGCTCTGGAAAAGTTGAGACGCAGCTTGCACCTGGACCTACAAGCCATTACGGTGCCGTGGCTTGCTGCGTCTGGCGTCCTGACGGCCAAGGCGCTGCTTCATGTGATAAGAACGGTATGGTGGCCTTGTGGGAGTAAGATTAGCATGGACCAAAAAAATCATATTTTATTGTGCGTAAATTACTTATTCCTTGAGGTCGAACGACGTACCGCAGCCGCAACCATTTACTGCGTTAGGATTGTTGATTACAGCAAAAGCACTGCGAATGAGCTCCTGTTCATAGTCAAGAGTACTGCCTCGAATGAGTTCTAGCGACTCCTTGTCTATCACAACTTTACCCCCGTGCTGCTCAAAGATCACATCCTCGTTTTCATCAGACGTAGTTCCCTCTTCAAACTGAATCACATACTGAAAACCGGAGCAGCCTCCACCCTCCACAGCGACGCGCAGCATTAGATTATCCGCTTTTTGCTGTTTGGCCGCTTCAACCAGTTTCTAATGACATGTCCAGAAAATCAGTTTTAAAGGAAATCTTGTTGCAGGTAGATGACGCACTCTAGCCGCGATCGGTGTGATAGTGAAATCGGAGGGACCTGTATCGTGCGTCACTTTGACAGTAGAAAACCATCGCGATGGGCTGCTCCACAACACGCGCTGCAGAGGTCGTGACAGCACTGACCTCATGTTTCAAAATGCAAAATGCCTGGATAATTTATGACTTCATGGATATTCAGTTATTTTTAAAATAGATGCTATTTGGCACAGTCTTATTGACCACTTGATAAAAACTAATATCATTTTAAGCAACAAATATTCCCTCGCCCTATGTTGGATACTAACAGGCTTCTCGCTCACACAAAACTCGTTGCTGACCCGCGAGCTTTGCATTCAAGTCCGTGCGTGGATGCATCCTGTGCGCGAAAAGACGAGCGCTCAATCCAGAGTTACGCCTCATCACATGTGCAAAATTTTGCTCGTCGATTCGAGGGGATACTTTGGTTCGTATGAATATTTCAATTACACCCGAATACAATGTGAAATTGTACAAATGTACTGTACCAAAAGTGAAAGGTGCAAGTATACAGAATTAGAGTCCTTGCCCATCACACTGTACCCACTATGAAACGGACCGCTTTAAGTTCACCCTTCTTTTGTCTTATTAAAACACTGCGTAACATGACTACCTCACAAGCCTCGGCGCCTGAAGTCTAAGTCCACCCTTTCCATTTTACCGTGCCTGCTTTACAGAGCATATGTGCACCGGCGTCCCCTCTCGTTTACCCAAACAAATGACTTAACGAGCTCACAAAAAACGTGGTCCTGGAGACCGACGAACTAAGTAGTTTGATTAGAATACAGAGGTCATCTCCGATGGCACAGCTGCAGTGACGTTCTGACCAAGCATATCCGCTTTCATCCAGCAGCACACAGCCAAACTATCATCAAAACGGAATAGCTCATGGCACGCTGCACAAGTCTTGTAATCATAGCTTTCTTTTATTAGTGGGAAGGGATGCGACACCCTAACCCCGATCTCAGGACGAGCTTGTCACCAACAAGCCGTGCCTAATTCAACGAGACCAGCTTTGCTCTACTATGAGTGTTAGAGTCGCACTGACCCCTGTCCAAATCATCAGAGCAACTCTTGCCCAGATCATCACAGTTTCAAATCAACTTAAATTGCTTGCTGTCCAGGTTTGAAGCTCTCACACGCCTAACCGTGCGGGTCTTCACCAAACCAAAAGAGAGGCGAGCGCAAGATATTCGTTCTGCGAGAGCATTCTCAGCCCACAGATGATCACTCATCAGGAGTATTACCTGCACATACAGCAGCAAAATCGTAAGACATTCGAACCCTCCGTGAAGCAAAGACTCTGGGTATCTGAAGCTGGCAAGAGATGAGCTTAGCTATATAGGTCGGCCTCAACCAAGCAATTGCACTTCTTGAGCGTCAGTCATGATTGACTTTGCATGTTACAAAGCATAACGCAGACATCGAAGCACTAATTGCCACCTCTAGTTCCTGCTGTTTCCATTCCGCTTGACTCTATGAGACAGCTGTAGCAGCTCCTGAGCCAGGGTCATGCATATTTCGCTGTAGATCCTACCCATTGCACATTGATAAATGCCGATTGTAGTCGACTCTCAAGCGGCTGATTTTTGTAAGCTCTCCTAGTTGAGGCAGCACGTAGACACTCTTCGATAGTCACAACATGCGTCCTAAAACAAGACAAGCCAGATCGCAGTTTTGCTCTCTGATCTTTTCATGGCAGTGCGTGGCTTGAGGCACCCCAGTGGCTCAGAACCACTGCGTTCCTTCAAAGCAGATTTGAATCAGCGACAAGAAAAATAACAGACATTGTTCCATCTTCAATAATTTTATTCATATCCAATTAGCTCGTAAAAACGCCACTTCCAAAATTAGACGTGTTCGCATACTCTCCGGGATATTCATAGCATATTTTAATTCGTTTTAAACCCTGGACAGCCCGATGTAGCGTGGTTGCAGCCCAATCTTGTGGGCCACAGACTCTGCAAGTAGACATGTTAGTCTCTTTCAATAACGCTTTTTGCCCCATACTTTATTCATGTGTGTCTTGCCTATCTCTGAAATCGGTAGATTGTTTACAAATCAATTGGCTCGTCGCAACAGCGTCGCGCACCATTGCGCATGACGCTCAGCCTCTGAGATAAATCAGACTTTACTACAAAGTGTTAGCGGCTGAATTTAGCTAGTCGATTTTATCGACATGCCCACCCACATTAAACCCGGCGTCACTCCATGTCGGTGTCAAAGGCACTCGAAGTTTACAGAACCATCTACGTGTAAGAGGGCGCTGTTCACAAACACTACACACACACTTGTGTGACAAGGAAGCGATTCCGGACATGGAGGTAGAAAGACAGTCCAGACTTGGAGTGACTCAAGGGCTTTCAGGCAAATTTGCAATAAAATTAAAAAGATTTCATGATCTCACGAGCTTAATGCACGACAGCCGAAGGACTCTTAGTGCTTTATTGATAAAAGCTAGGGTTTATTTAGAGTGCACCAAGATTGGTTCTCAACTTATAGGAGATGGTGGCTGTACGAGCTTGAACTCCGAAAAGTGTGGACTCCAATTTTCTAAAAACGTATGTAGTAGGAGTGATCGGCTTACGCCAACCCCTTCAAAAGACAGAGATACGTCGGTCTCATCACCAGTACCAGTACAAATCCCCAAGTAAGAGCCAGCATTCTGTATCACACAGATTGCTTGTGATTTCGTCTTGGATGCCAGATATGCATATGGGAACACCATACTGTAATTTTCTTCATATAAATTGCACACTGCATACAGAAGGTATATATGTGCCTTCATGTATGGCTAAGCGCAGCCCAATACACCGTGTGAAAATTGCATATAGCAGCATGTGCAAGTTATCCAACACAAACTTAATGAGTGGGAGAAACTCGCTCCTGCATCCCGGACCTCCATGCAGGTGCTTCGGAGAATATCCTTCACATCGCGGTGCACGCATTTTTTCTGACTCTCTGTTTTCAGGTGATCAGCCGTAAACATATATCATCTATCTCAAACAACGTTTGCTAGATTATTCTGCTATCAAGCGCGATAATCTATCTGATACAATGACTACCGGCAAAATCATGTTAATATTTTGTCGAGAACCGCTTTGGTTGATAATTACTATTGCTGACAGCAGCAAGGTAAGCCAACTGGCACAAGACGACCCGCCAAGACCACAGTTGAGTCTTTTAAAAGATCTAAAAATGTCCAAACTTGTGGACTGCCAGCACTTTGCTTGATTCGGCAGGTTGGTCGATGGTAGCACCGCATGCGGCGAGTTTCTACTCCATTGACACATTTTACATTGTGCACGTATTTGCTTACCCATTTGAACGAGTTGAGCCACCAATACGCGGCACTCACCGAGCAGTATTGTTTTATTATTGAGGTGGTCATCTAAACAAGTATCATGTGCCTTGTGAAGTATTCTGTCCTCAGTACGAGCACCGCTACTCACTGAGCATTATGTGGGTCAGTGCTGTGATACATCAAGTTTCGGGGTAAGGCAATGCGGTGAAAGATTTTAACAACGGCTTTACAATGGAGGAGAAACACAGAAAGCAGATTTCGTCAGCGCCGACGACTCACTTATTTATATCTACGCACAGCTTGATTCAGCTCATACACTAGAGCACTGCTCGCGAGTTTGCAGGGTTCTTCACACGCTGCCATGTCACACGTACGAAAGCACTTCTCAACCAACACAAACTTTCTGAGCCACCAAAAATGGTGTGCAAGCGCTGCATAAGTCGTTTTTAGACCGAGGTGACCTGCTATAGGCATATCGTGTACTTCATACATCAATATGTGCTTCAAGTCTTGGTTGTCGGGTACAACAACCCGAGAGTCATCTCCTTCGTGTACTTGGTAGTACAAAATTCCCCACGAAAGAATATCGATCAGCTCGACCGCGATGTCACTGAAATAATGTCGGTAAGACTAAATTATAAGTAATTTCAACCACAAAAGCACAGTTGGGTCATTTACTACCGCTTTTTGTACGCTGGAAGTACACGGATAATCCTTTATTGGGGCGCCGAGATAAAGGATCCACCAAGACGTTCAATTTGATTGGCTAATAAGCCACTGTTAAGTTGTATTCTACAAATAATGACAACAAACGGGTGGGTCATCTGTTGTGACAAATGTAGCGTTTGGGCTGCTGTATGCAGCGATATGTGGTCGGTATAAACGACGAAAGACTTGGACCCCAAGAGGTGAAGTATTAACTTCATCAAAGCATACTTTATTGCTAACCATTCTTTGTCGTGAACAGGGTCCTTCTATTCAACTGCACTTAGCTGTCTCGACTGATACGAGATGGCACGTTAATGTCAATTTTCATCTTACTGCAGTAATGTACATTTGATCCTTAGGTTGGAGGTGTCGCGCACGACACTGTACGGTGATGGGTCATTTGGTTACGCTAACATAGGCTCTGCCTACAAGCTGTGCTTGATATCGTCAAAGTCGACTGCATAATCATTTGTCCATAATTACTCTTGATCTTTCTTCAACAAGTACGATAATGGGCGTGCCACATCGGCATAATATGTAATATACCGATTAAGATAGTCGGCCAAACCTAACCATTATCTCAAATCCTTCTGGTTAGTTAGCGTCGGTCATTCTGAGATTGCTTTGGTTTCGTTGATTCTGCCCAAACACCGTCGACGCCGATAAAACGACCCAAAATAGTAATTCTTCGACGCCGAGATTCTATGTATCAATGTTGGCAAAGAGCTGATGTTCTGTCATGCACGCCACTATCGGTTCCAGGTGTTTGCGATGAACGTGATCGATAGAATAGCCTGGTTCAGGTTTTAAATGGACAAAGATATCGTCAGAATAAGTCGACACAAACGATCGCAATGATCGGAATAAATGCGTTACGGGACGCTAATCCTCGCTGGTGCATTGGGGAGTCTTTGTGGCATCACATGTCACTCCCATAGCATACCGCTGGGTGTGCGAATTGCCGTATACGTAATCGATATAAGATCCATTAAAACTTGATAGGAGTCATCTATTAGATCAAGTTTGCTAGAACATTTCGAGACATTCATCTTGTTGATAAAGGTAATCTTGCAAGGAACAGGGGTATATGCTGGCGTTCAAATTGTTGTATGCATATAAACTGCGTGTAACGAGGTTACACATACCCTGGTAACAGTGTGTGTGTCACACCAGATGGGTATGGTGTGACCACACCCACACGAGAATATGGTACGGGGCTGGATAACCAGTAGTTATACATGTATTTAGATTTTACTATACATATTTGAAGAATCTATGCATTTAAAATTAGGCGGCTTTGCCGCAGATAAAAATAAATAAAGTCAGTTCTGAATTCAAACGGAAGAGTTAACTGGCCTTGGGTTAAGGTTGTAATTACTCTCGGGGTAAGCGAATTGCGATTCGCTAAACTCGTAGTTGTTTTAAGTATAGAACGAAAGATCGGTGACCTAACTTACGCTTCCTCTAAGCGCAAAGCTACGGCAGC
>NW_020189809.1:1113544-1114518 GCF_900000015.1 Plasmopara halstedii
CGCTTCGATAATCGAGAAGCGCTCAGAGGTTTACGTGCCACTTCACGAGCGTCACATTGGCCTCGCACTGGATGCCTCGGCTCGCGGCCGACTATGTCCCGCATGACATGCAGCGCTCAGTGGTTTACGTGCCACTTCACGTGCATCACATTGGCCTCGCACTCGATGCCTCGGCTCTCGGCCGACCAGGTCACGCATACCATGCAGCGACTGCTTCGATACTCGAACAGCACTCAGTGGTTTACGTACCACTCCACGATCAGCCCGCGAGCCACGCTCGGGACTCCTGTTCAATGCACCGTTGGTGTCAACCAACTCTAACATTCAATTACCAGCACGTTGACCGTCTCAGTCCAGTGCTCTCGGCAATAGCGCTTTTGTCTCCTAACAGAGGCAGGTTCACGACTCGCCAAAGCTCCACCAGGAGATGCGCGCGTAGCGCCCAAGGTCTTTGATCTACAATCAATCCATAGATCATGGTGTTCCAACCATGCCATTCCTAGGATGAGGTCATACCTTGCATCCAAGTCTAAGACTAGACAGCGTTTCACGCTATCAAAATCAAGGAACTTGACTCCGACGTTCATAGGGACCTTCGGAACCGTGACACGCGTCCCCGTCGCTAGGCGAACAGTGACGATGTCATCCGACCGCGCTTTCAGCGCCTCAGCCAACCGCTGACTTCCCTCCATCGTGGAGCGTCGAGCATAATTGCCCGATGCCCCGGAATTGATGAGGATCTTTCATGGCTTCTCGAAGCCCTTTACGGTCGACTCCACGACCAGCAAGCCCGGCTTGCACACACGTTCCGTGTTCAAGAGCATTGAGCTCTTCGGGGCTGGGCCCTGTTGACTTATGCCTCTTTCAGGCTCACAAAACTCAGTTCGCTCCCCTGTACCTACTGAGTTGTATCGTTTCGTTTCCCCGCGACGAACCAGACTGGTAGGCGTTGGGGCGATGGTTCGAAGAACCTT
>NW_020189809.1:1114528-1114682 GCF_900000015.1 Plasmopara halstedii
AGGAAAATGCGTCAGTTAACGACGTAGTAGATAAAGTTTAGATCATTTATTAGTGTATTGTCGCTGGATACAAAAATCAAAATCGATAAAAAAGCGCGTGTGTTTAATGTGTTGCCTCATTGACTTAGCATTTTTCAGATCGTCAGAGAGAGAG
>NW_020189809.1:1114692-1115310 GCF_900000015.1 Plasmopara halstedii
GGAGGTGCGTTCATGACTCGCTAAAGCTCCACCAGGAGACGTGCGCGTAGCGCCTAAGGTCTTTGACCTCCGATCAATCCATGGCTCATGGTGTTCCAACCATGCCATTTCTAGGATTAGGTCATACCCTGCATCCAAGTCTAAGACTAGACAGCATTCCACGCTATCAATATCAAGGAACTTGACTCCGAGGTCCACAGGGACCTTCGAGACCGTGACACGTATCCCCATCGCTAGGCGAACAGTGACGATGTCACCCAATCGCGCTTTCTGCGCCTCAGCATACAGCCGCCTTCCTACCATCGTGGAGCGTCGAGCATAATTACCCGACGCCCTTAAATTGATGAGGACCTTCCATGACTTCTCAAAGCCTTTTACGGTCGCCTCTACGACCAGCAAGCCCGGCTTGCATACACGTTCCGTGTTCAAGAGCACATAGCTTTTTGGGGCTGGGCCCTGCTGACCTATGCCTCCCTGAGGCTCAACAGAACTCAGTTTTCCCCCAGTAGGTCGCCCCGTGCCTACTGTGTAGTGTCGTCACCCCGCGACAAACCAGACTAGAAGGCATTGGGGCGATGGTTCGAAGAACCTTGACGCGCCTTGCGCAGGGGGCAACCG
>NW_020189809.1:1115320-1115765 GCF_900000015.1 Plasmopara halstedii
CTGGAAGAAAGCCTTCAAGTCCTGGACAACATCCAATTTCTTGCCTTGTCCTCGTACGATCGTTTCATAAGTGACAATCCCGACGCACATCTGCTGGAAATTTTGCGAATGCGATCGACAGATGAAGTTACGTGGGCTCGTGCTCTATATTACCAGAAAAAAATAGATGAAAAATCTTTGTTTTTATTCTCTGGTGTGCTCGACGCTCTTCTCCACTCATGGGCTGCATAACCATACAATTCGGTTGCAGCTGCAGGAAAGAATCGGATTCTCATCAGCGCATATGAATTAATCCGTGAAAGTGAACCTGTTATCAAGTCTCGCAAACCAACTCTTTCGGAAGTCAATATTATACTGGGTACACTGCATACGCATTCGAAAGATGATTTGATGTGGGCCCGTTTTCTGTACAAGCTAAAACAAGACACAACTGTAAACGTTGTAG
>NW_020189809.1:1115941-1116068 GCF_900000015.1 Plasmopara halstedii
CGCTCTATATAATCGGAAATTAAAAGATGAAAAATCTTCGCTATTATTCTCCGGTGTGCTCGACGCTCTTCTCCACTCATGGGTTGCAAAACCATACAATTCGGTTGCAGCTGCAGGACAGAATCGG
>NW_020189809.1:1116078-1116959 GCF_900000015.1 Plasmopara halstedii
AACAAGGAGTTTGGAAACACGGACGAGAAATTGTCACAAATACTGCGTGCACGATTGCACCGATATTCGTTGAATAACGGGTTGCAGTACTATAGCACCGATTCAGCGGATACACCACGAATTGTGGTTCCTCATGATGAGGATTTAAAATACCGCATCCTCTATAGAGGCGCACAACACGCCACCCAGTGGTCATCTCGGTCGTGAGAAAACATACAACTCTGTGAGTCACTACTATTGGTGGCCCAAGCTGTACAAATGGACGAGCACCTATGTGCGCACGTGTGAGACGTGTCAACGGGTAAAACTCTACCCAAATGCGGCTGCGCCGCTGGCCAGCATACCAGTACCCACTGGGCGCTGGCAGTTCATGAGTTTGGACTTTGTGTCTGGCCTGTCGAAAGGTTCGGCGGGCTACACAGGTGTCGTGGTATTTGTCGACCGGTTGAGCAAGATGGCTCATTTGGAGACGGTGCCAGACACCATCGATGGAGCCGGTACAGCAACACTGTTTGTAGATCGTATTTTAGACAACACGGACTCCCAGAGTCGATTGTCTCTGATAGAGACCCCCGTTTCATGGGAGAATTATGGTCGACTATATTTAAGGTGCTCGGCACCAAGTCAGATATGTCGACGGCGGATCATCGGCAGACCGATGGTCAAACCGAAATGGTGAATCATGTCATCGAAGATGTTACTCGCAGCGTTTGCGCTGAGACGCCGAGGCGCTAGAGCGCCATGTTGCCACTCTTAGAGTCTGCACTGAACAATGCAGTGCATACATCTACTGGCTACACGCCGTTCTACGTGAACTGGCTGCTTCACCCTCGCGTCCCGCTGACGCCGCCATCCATGGCTCAGGGCTTGGTGGGGGAGGA
>NW_020189809.1:1116969-1117166 GCF_900000015.1 Plasmopara halstedii
GTTGTGAACCTATACGTCGCAGGGCGACAATCTGAAAGAAGTCGACAGAGTGCCTTGAGTTTGGCAAACTCAAAGCGGAGGTGTCGCTCCACACGCACGCCCACTTCCTTGTGGCTCAACTGCAGGTTATGCAGTGAAAAAAGTTTTCGGTGCCGTTGCACCCATCGCTCAAAGAGCGCTTCGTCATCTGTAGTGCT
>NW_020189809.1:1117176-1131827 GCF_900000015.1 Plasmopara halstedii
TGCAAATAAGTCTTTACAGCTCTCTTGCTTATATCGATGCAATTTATCACGTAGACAATATTGCAGAACTGCTGATACAAAAGCTTTGTCCAAAGCAGCAAAAATGCTTCCACCGTTTAATTTCAGACTGGTGAAGTACAAACCACTGTGCTGCAGCTCCACGCAAAGTGCTTCCAAGCACTGCATTCATTTGATTCGATAACGATTTTAATTTGGTGACTTGCGCCGAAAAAGAGTTGTCTATGTCTGTCCAATAAAGACGAACAGATTAATCACTTCTCCACTATAAGTTGGCAATTTTAATCTCTCAACTTTAACTTTAGGCTCCAGTTGTTTCTGGCTTATTTGTCGATAATCTGTTCTTGTTTATTCACAACTTGTAAACGATCTTGCATGATCTGGACATTATCTATCGGCTCACAGTTAGCTGTACGCATTCACACTCAAATGAAATTTGAGATCCAGCACGGCGCTTCTTGCCCATAGAGCGTGCACGATTGATTTGGGCCAACTTTCTTTCACCAAAGTTACAGACTCAAGGTGATGAGTGAGGTAGTGCGGGTCGGCTTCTGCGTACACGACTTAAACCTTTCGAAATGAATTACCTGCTTTGAGCTACTAAGCCGGGTCCAACCTCGATACCCAACTGAGTGACTTTATCTGCTAAAGCAGACTCTCAGAATTGCTGGCAGATTATGAAAACCACACATTCAACGGCACACCACAGCGCTTTCAGACCGGATGGAGCAAAATAAGGGACAGCAAATACCCAGGGACACCCAACGAGAATCTTGACGACGAGAGGAGACCAACAAGTACGAATACTTGGAAGGATCGTTCGCACTTATGAGGTGTTGGACGGTAGAGGCGAAATAAGAAGTGAGATTATTTGTTAGACTAATTCCTACGATATATGTAGACTATTCTATTCCTTTCTACTGTTTCTTGTATGCATTTCGTTCCTCCTATGATGTCGCCTCTCCTTTGGCTATAAGAGGTGTATGCATCATCTCTCCTTGAATGTGGGTACATTCTGTATAAATCGACAAGAGACCAACACTCACTTACGTTTTAGACCGTATTCTAGTATCATAGAACATGTGAGTGTGGTCCCTGACAGTACCCTTGTATGTATGGGTAGGTCAAACAAGATGATGTCACCATACATAGGTGTAGATTACACAAGTTTGCGTAATTGCACAGTGGTGTGGCTACACCGTAACAACGATCCACCGCGTGGCAGGATTGGAAGTAGTTTTTGTATATAACTATATTTATTAGGCTTCCCTATATTTATTAGGTACTACTATATTGATTAGAAAAACCTTGCGTTTTAGATATGAGCGGCTCTGCCGCAACTAAAACAATCAAATACGCTTTCAATCTTGAACGGAAGACTTTTTGCCTCGGTTTATATTTTAACTAGTCTTGAAGGTAGCGGATTGCGATCCGCTACACTTGTACTAGTTCTTGTATAGAACGTAAGGTTGGTGTCCTAAGCTTCGCTTCCTCTGACCAAAGTGCTACGGCAGCCCCGCTGCACTTGGTGGCACTACTAGTCAATCTACGCCTGAGTCGTTACGACTGATCCTCTGTTAGCAATACACCTATTTTCCCCAGGGTGCTTACTAAGCTGATACCCCTGCTTGGCCCTGAGGGAATGGAACCTTTTGTTTCACAAGGACCCGAGGCCATAAGCGCGCGCCTAGAGGCGTTATCAAATTATGAATATGCTCTATTAAAGCACTTAAAGCAGAAGCTATCAGCGTCGACTGCGTCTATGACACCACCGTCGACGACAGATAATCACTTCGACCCAGGACGCTCATGGTGAGCGTTAAGACCTTAGAGAGAACGAGATGGCTATGACATCCACCATTCTCAGAACGAGCGACAGCGCGTGGCTGTAGCTATCTCCAAGCTCGAGAGCCGAGCGCGATAATGGGCACTAACGTGTGGCGGTTAAAGCTGCGTCCCATCCCTGGAAGGAGCTTAAGCTGCAGCTTCTGCGAATGTTCTCGCCGCATAATTAGACATACCACGTGCGATCGCGGCTCTTTGCCGCCAGACAGGGTAAGAAGGAGTTGACGGGCTTTGTCCAACAGTTGAGAGCTCTCATTGCCGGGGTTTTATCCGATCTTCTCCCCGAGGCGGTCGCAGTGATCGTCTTTATGGAGGGGCTCTACATGGAGGGGGTCCACATTGGCGTGGCCTGAATGGAAGTCTTCCGTGTGCACTCGTCTAGTGATAAAGAAGTGGTGAATGTGGCATTGAATACTGAATTCAATTTTAAGTCAGTATGACCTGGTTGGAATGGACCTCCTCAGACCTCGTCGAGTGGACCTGAGCCAATGGATTCTAGCTATACTAAGAAAGAGGAGGAGAGCTTCGAGCAGGGTTTAAACACCCGTCGATGTTTTGTCCGTGAATACACCCGTCACATTCGTACTGGTTGCTCCCTGCGCAAGGCGCGTTAAATTTTGACTAATCGACGTCCCGTTTCTAACCATTTGCGGGGAAACGAGACTACCCAGTAGGAGCAGATGCCCTACTGGAGGAAAACTGAGTTTTGTTGAGCCTGAAAGAGGTAGAGGGAAGCGGGGCACAGCCCCGAAGATCTCCGTGCTGTCGATCACGAAATGTGTATGCAAGCCGGGCTTGTTGGTCTTGGAAGCGACCGTGAAGGGCTCCGAGAAGCCGTGGGAGATCCTGATCGGTTGCGGGTGTTGGACAATTATACTCGACGTTCCACGATCGAAGGAAGTCAGCTGTATGCCGAGGTGCTGGAAGCGCGGTTGGATGACATCGTCACTATTCGCTTGGCGACGAAGAGTTGTATCACTGTGCCGAGGGTCCCTGTTGACCTCGATGTCAAGTTTCTTGACTTCGATAGCGTGGAACGCTGCTAAATCTAAGACTTGGATGCAATTTATGCCCATATCTTTGTAATAGCATGGTTGAAACACCATGAACCATAGATTGATTGGACGTCGAAGACCTGGGGCGATATGCACACGTCTCCTGCTGAAGCTTTGGTGAGTCATGAACCCATCTCTACTAGGAAGCAGAAGCGCTATTGGTGCGGGCACTGGACCGGGAAGGTCTATGTGCTGGATATTGGAGTATCCGAGCTGTCGAACACCGAAGGTGTAGTGGAAAAGAGTGGAAAAGAGTCCTGATCATGGATTGCAGGCTGAACGTGGAGTGGCACGTAACCCACTGAGCACTGCTCAAATATCAAAGCAGTTGCCGTATGCCAAGAGTGACATGGTCGGAGGTTCGAGGCATCGAGGGAGAGGCCCTAGTGATGCACGTGGAGTGGCACATTATCCACTGGGCGAAATCTGCGGGAATAGCAGCTCTTCGTCGGGTGCTGTTAATAACATCAAGGCTCCGATAGAGCAGGTATGGGGGGACTGGATAACGCCGAGTGCGTAATCCCACTGGCCTCGATGAGACGTAAAACCCTATAGAGATGTGAAGACAAAGCCGTATGATATCTGCAAGCAGCAGGGCTTCGACGCAGACCCAGAGTGTCTCCACCGTATTCGATAGCGCACATTTATACACCCTTGTCAAAGGTACGACGGGAGTGGAAGCTGTCGATGCCACCCTTGAGACTATTCCCGCGGTGAATGCTCTTATCGAGCTGGAAAAGTTGTCCTGTGAAGGGTTTGGCGGTGCCTTAAAGGTAGGCAAATTAACCGAGGTGGTCATTTACATATCGAACGAGGAGATCAACCTGTCGTCGCTTCTGGATTAAGCTGTTCTGGAGGATACTAAGGGTTGTGCTGGACGCTCGAAGTGAATCGTCGATCCTGAAGGATCCGAGGGATCCTTCAGGATCCAAAGACCCGCCGTCGGTCTTACCTCCAGGCCGAGATGTGCGTCATGAGACTGACCTGGTTCCGAGAACCAAATACTGCGTAACACGTCAATGGCCCCTTCCCACGGAGCAGTGTGACGTCAATGACACCTTCTTCCGTGCGAAACACGACGCAGGAATGGTGCGTAAGAGTAAGCCTCCCATTTGACACCCACGTTTTGTGTCCGGAGCCGAACGGCAAGTGGCGTATCGTTCGCGCTTAGACGCTGCCACCCTTCCGACACAGACACCGATCCCTAGGAAGTATGTTCTTCAGAACAATATGGTTGACTGTACAAAGTACAGCGCACTCGACTTGGTCGATGGTTATTACCAATTGCTCATGAGAGCATGTGATATTCTCTGGCAGCGGTGATTACTCCGAGCGGGATTCTTTGATAGTGGCTTAAAATACCCCAACGGCTGTCAAAATGCACCAGCAGCATTTTATCGTATTGTGACGCAGTTATTCAGGTCCGACCAGACGTATGCACAGACACACTTCGACGAAATCTTCGTCCACAGTCGTGCGGGGCACGGAAGAAACGATGTGAAAAAACACATTGTCCATTTGAGAGCGGTTCTCGAGTGCATGCGCACTAATTAAGCTGTATGCTAATGCAGACAAGTACACTTCGGCGCCAAAGAAATCCCGTTTTTAGGATGCTTCCTCGGGAAGCGTAGCCTTCGAGCGGATACAGCTGAGGTCAAGGCCATCGTGGACTGGCCGGCTCCAAATAACCAGAAGGACTTGCGCAAGTGGCTTGGCCTCACCAACAACTTGCACAAGCACACTGAGAACTATCCAGAAATGCCACGGCCATTGTCGAATTTCCTCAAGAAAGATGCGGAATGGTGTTGGGACCAATCATCGAGTGCATTCAATGGGGATAGAGACAGCCTTCTCCATGCATCAATATTAACATTGTCAGAACTTGATCGCGCTTTCAGTGTCGTCTGTGACGTTTCGAACTTTTCCATCAGCTGTGCGCTGCTGTAAGCAGCCGCCGAGAGACGTGATCGGGTGATCGCGTCCGAGCCTCGCCGGTTTAAGGCTGCGGAGAAGAACTACCCAGGAAAGCAGAATGCTTTGGCTGATGCGTTGTCACCCCGACCGGATTATGAGCTTGCTTATGTCACGACGGTGATGTCGTCAGTGACGGATGTGATCTGCGCTGCATATGAGGGCGATGGTATGTGTCTAGCGCTGTTACAGGCTCTCGGGAGCAAGGTGTTTGGAAAATTGGACGAGAAATCGGCGCGTTTGCGCGCATGGATACACCAATATTCATAGAGCTTGGGCTGCTGTTTTAAAGCACCGATCCGACGGAGACACCACGAGTTGTGGCTACTTACGATGAGGATTTGAGATACTGTATCCTCTACGAGGCCCACGACACCCTACTCAGTGGCCATCTCGGTCATGAGAGGACCTACAGCTCTGTGAGATGCCACTACTGGTGGCCCAAGCTGTATAAATGGACGAGCCTATATGTGCGCACGTGTGAGACGTGTCAGAGTGTAAAACCATCTCCGAATGTGGCGGCGCCGCTAGCCAGTTTACCGGTACCCGCTAAACGTTGGCATTTCAGGAGTATGGACTTTGTTTTTAGCCTGCCGAAGGACCCAGCGGACAAAACGGCTGTGGTGGTCTGTGTGGACCGTTTGGGCTAGATGGATCATCTTGCGACAGTGCCGGACACCATCGACGGTGTGGGTACAGCGATGCTGTTTGTCGATCGTGTCTTTTGATAGCATGAACTCCTGTATGCAATTGTCTCTGATAGTGACCCGCGCTTCACTGGGAAGTTACGGTATACAATCTTCAGGGTGCCGGGCACCAAGCTGGATATGTTAACGGCGGACCATCCGAAGATCGACGGTCAAACTGAGCGCGTATTCGCGTCGTTGAAGACGTCCTTCGCAGCGTCTACGCCGAGACACCGAAGCGCTGGAGCGCCATGCTGCCACTCGTAGAGTTTGCATTGAACAATGCAGTGCATTCATCTACCGGCTATACGACGTTCTACGTGAACGTGCTTGATAATTCTCGCGTCCCACTGACGCCGCCATCCCATGGCTTAAGGTGTAGCCGAACGGCTAGCTGATGTCAGCCCTCTCACTATCCGTAAAGAAGTCGATGTCTTCCTGTCTACCAGACTGAGTGTCCTACGACACGCTCACGATGCGATGGCTGAAAGCCAAGACATGCAGAAAAATATGCAGACGGTAGAAGCAGAAGAAATGTTAAAAACTTTGAGCTCGGAGCTCTGGTTTGATTTGATGCTTAAAACCTTTTGATACATACCGTCTCTGCTGGCTTCAAGACAAAGCCGGACCACATGATATTGGACTTTTTAAGGTCTTGGCCAAGCGAGGCCTTCCGTATACGCTGAACCTTACGAGAAGGATGCGCACTCACCCGGTGTTTGACATGGTTTTGCTTAACCTATACTGGGACTCGGCGCAAGTGAACACGAAAGCGTTAGCGTCGGGGCGGTGCCCAAAGGCGCTCGGCCACCCAGAAGCCGGACAGCAACTGGTTCTGAAGATGGATTTCAACACCGCCCGTTTCCAACGGCGCAAGGCGCTCCACCGTCACACGAAGTGACGTATTCATCTTCTCGACGACTAGGAGCCGCCGCGACAGAGCGCGATAACCCTCAACGTGAGGCAGTCGGTGCACAAAGTGCTTCAGGCTCTCGAGGTCTTTCGCACAGCGGTAGACGATCTCGGAAGATGCTCGCTGGAGTGTCGATGACGACGGACCTTGTTTTCCAACGCTTGAAGAGCACCGCGTGTTACCGGATGGCGATCGACCAAGTCATCATCGCCCGCCCCCGACTCTCTACGGTGAGAATGGTTGCATACACTATTACGTGGAATGCCCTGTGGGTCGACGTCGCTGACGGATTTTAGCCCAATATCTTGTCTAGTGGCGGGGATACTTAATCTCGGAGAAAAACGTGAAAGTTTGAAGTGCCACTTTGGCAAGACTGCCCAGACATCGTGGACCCTTATGATCGGAATGATCATGATGCTTCTCATCGTCGTGCGCCACGCATTTCGCGGCAGTAGCCGGGGAAGCCGGAGGATCATGGCATGAGCTCAAGGTATGGCCTTGAGCTGCTATGGTCGTAGACTCAACCGTTTGAGAAACCACATAGATCGCGGGAGCGTGATGCATTATTCCATGTGGAGCCGGGCGATAATACGCAGGCGTTGTGCTTTGAGTTTGGCAAACTTAAACTGAAGATGGCGTTCTACGCGAGCGTCCACTTTGTTGTGGTTTCGCTGTAAGTGAGACAGCGAGGAAAGTTATCGGTGCCGCTGCACCCATCGCTTAAAGATTTCCTTATCATCTGCAGCGGTTTCGCCAGGGGCGAGCACCACAGGAATAGTCCGTCCCGCATGGCGGGAACAGGAGCACCCCATATTTGAGTTCGAACTTGAGGGTCTAAGACCGAACGTCGATACGAGCGCAGGAGAGCCGCCCTGTGAGCAGCCTTCAAATGCTGCTCCTGTGCCTCGTCGAGGCGATTGGTAATAATAGCACTTCTTTTGAAAACCGATAGGTCGAGGCACGAACATGGGGTCTGCGAGGTTTGAGCTGGACTTACGTCCCGCCGATGATGCATTCCATCCCTTGTCATCCTATGCTGGAAAAGGGGTATCTGACTCGTAGTCGACCTCCTTCAAATCCTCCATGAGAAAATACATCACCCGAGGCGGGCGCGGTATGTTGCGCTCGGGGACCGAAGACTTGGAATGTGCTTTCCGTGAAGCCGCGGGTGTACTGTACGAAGATGCACCCGGTGTAGAAGAAGAAGAAGGGCTTTGCCTGCGGGCGCCCTTGGTATCAGCTAGGCTGGGTATTTTTCGTGCCATAGACACAGGGCTCATCGAGCGGAGGTAAAAAGGCTCTTTCTTTCAAAATTGAAACCGTATTTAACTGCTTTAGTTTTGACAGAGTCGCCAATATCTCAAACGCTAGGTTTTCTTAATCAGTATAGGCAAACCTCATTAATATATAGTAATACGCATTACAACTTGCGCTTCTCTTACGTAGTGGCTTCTAGTTACGTTATAGCCACATCATTGTGTGATTACACCAACTTGTTTAATCCACAACTATGTACGGTCGAACCCCTCACCCATTCATACAAGGGTACGTGTAACCCCGTTACAACGAAAGGTTGGTTGACATGGTTTTGGTGGATGTCACCCTGTCTTTATACAAGCCAAACGTGTGGGTAAAACAGTCTTAGGAACCGTTTAGCGCATCAGAGACATTGCTGCAGTTATTAGGTCGTACCGTTGTCATGTACAAACGTTTTTTTGGCAAACTCGCTTTTTTTTGTCGTGAGGGGCACTAAAAATTAAGATCTGGACATTTTCGTTTCAACAATCGCAACCACCACTTTGTAAATCGAGATAAAAAGAAATTTGTATACGATCTTGCATATTAAGCTACTCGAGCACAGAATTCGGAAATTCAGTTACCATTGAATGAGGTATGTAAAATTTTAACTGGCTCATTATCTATAGTTCATTGTAATTTAGACGAAGTAAGTTGATCAAATTTGAATACGAAAGTGTATGCTCGGGTAGAGTTATTCGGTTTCGGCGGCCCACTTGGCCTTGTTTTTTGCATCGTGCTCCATCCAGACTCTGAAGCTGTTCTTACTCATCCTCTTTAATCTGATAGAAACCATAAGTCGAATACCTAAATTTGTGCCGTTTAGATCCAGCTGGTTATCCAGCACCCCTCCTCCGTCGCACCTCAGCCACTTCTCACAACCGCGACCTTTCTAATCTTGCTTTTCGTTTCATCCCATATTCTGTCAAGTTGCGTCTGTTTGAAATTGTTCTGACTACACCTTCCCTTTCGACTCGTGACTTTCGATTGACCATCCTTGTCCTTGTTATTTTGATGACCTTTCCGCCGACTGTCTTCTTTGTGTGATTGTGTGCCGATCATATTTTGCAAACTGCTCGACCTTGGTTTCGATGACGCCTTGAAACGTATGATAGTCACATGTCCAGTAAATTAGGTACCTGGATTTGAATCTAACACTCTAGTGTGATCGCATAACCTTGTACATGCTTTGTTCGCGCGATGCGCACGTAGCCTTACTGTCCTTCATCAACTCCATAGGTCATACTACACAAATGTTCAGTCCCTGCAATAGCTCTTGTAGCACTTGCAGTCTACTTTTAACTTGCAAGGTAGTAGCAAATGCAGCTCTCCTAGAAGACATTGAATTGTTGACCATTGTTCAACGACATCATTTCGCAATATTACTACTTCTGCGACTGATCATCTAATGCCTTTATTCACCGCGAGATATGTGTTCGCTTCATCGAGACCAATTTGATTTCTTATACATTGAAACAGACTGACCTTTTCTAAATCTTCTTTTGATAAACAGCACTTCATGTCGACCAAGGAATTGGCTGTTCAGCCGAGCCTTGACGTCGCACTCAGCAGGTATCTGCCCAAGCGCTGGTGACGCTTATGTCTCTCCTTAGCGACTTTAGTACAAAATAATCACATGGGTGTACCTTAAGAGATTGCAGAATGGAGCATCTGCTAAAAACCTTTATAGAGGTCGAGACTAAGGGCAAGAAAAAAGATGAAGCTAAGAAGCAGTGCTTAAGCTGACATCAGACTTGCTAGCTTTTAGAGCACACCAAAAGCGAGATAATACAGCTATCGTATAGAGGAGGACAGAGATCGCTTGACTGCAAAAAAGATCAATATTCCTTGCAGATATTTCATTGCGAGAGCTGCGCCTTGCGTACCCGCCACGTTCTCAGCTGAAATTTCACGTAGCGCCGATCTCTCTCAGAAGAACGTCTTTCTTAGATAGGGCGAGCGACGCAACTTCTTCCGAAGATAAAATTGATGTCCAGCAAGCGCAGGGCAGCCTTCTCGTCAAGAGTTGAATTATAATTTACCCCTCAGATGTCGTGGTCAATGGAAATGTGTCCCAAATTAGCAAGTTTCCTTAAGCAAAGTGGGATCGATTATTGGTTAAGGATATCGACGGCACGGTCTTTGTGAAGCCGTGGGAAGTTTAATGGATTCAGGAGTGTCGTGCAATTGCTATCAATGCCTTACTACCGAAGCTAAAGTAGGTACACGTCGAAGATGCCAAACTCGAGTACGATATCCTTGCATCTTGCGTCAATGACATGAGTAAATGTGTCGAAGTGTATAGTAAGGCTTCAAACAAACTTTAAATTCTGTGTACGAGTGATTTGAAGTCTGTTATGACCCTGCAGTAGAAATGATATCTACGTATGGCGCTGCTAAAATAACACGAAAAATGTGTTGTCTGGCTCTCATAAGTGATACGCACATTGCACCTGGTGTAGCTTTGACGATAAGCAAAAGCGTTTTTAATGCGACACAAAGTTGCGGTTGCTTTTATGCAGTGCGTGGGATTGTCCGAAATTGACAGCTGTGATATTGCAGTGCCTGGAACGAAGCTATAAGGCGGCGGTGGGCCAAGATCTAGATGAGACAATTGTATGTCGTGACTTCTGGAAAGAAATCTCTGATGGGATGGAGAAGTACAGCTTGTGAGTAAGTGTCTATTGTACCAGGGTCAAAAGTGGTTAAATCGACTGGGTGTTCGCTGGCTTTCATACTAGAATCGAAAGAGTTCTAAGGCAGCCGCAAGCCGCGAGTAAGATTACCAGGCCTTAAACTAAAAAAATATCTCAACGCTCGGCGTAGTGCAGCTCATGAGGAAGTGGCGGTTTACTCGTGTATGAAGTACCCCGAGCATTTTGAACAGTCAGTCATTGATAGAGCTGAAAGTTATATCCTCAGAGACATGGTAAAAAGATTGCAGGACAGTCATTTCACCAGAAATTTTACAAAGGATACTGGAGAATGAGCTGAACTTGTCATGTGTCATCAACAAATTTGAATTTGTGGACACACGCAAATCACTGAGTGCGAGGAGTGAGACTACGAATCCATTTATCCTATGTTGAAGCTGTATCTGAGCTTGTCAAATACAGCTTATCTGAAGAATGAGCTTGTCATGTCTCGTGAACAAATCTGAATTTGTGGGCACACGTAGATCACTGAGTGCGAGAATTGAGACTACGAATTCATTTATCCTTTGATGAAGCTGAATCAGAGCGTTGGGACAGAAGTCCCATCGCGCACGTATTTAGATGGAGGAGTTTGTCATGAAACTGGCTTTGTTCCTGGAATCAAAAATTGCGTCACTCGGCGATGGCCGGTGTTAAAAGGATTTTCGCGATGCCATTGAAGTTTCCGTTCGTTCGAAATCGAAAGAGGATTGGTGTGATCAGCATGGTTCATTGCGCTTTGGCCAGCCCTTGATCCGATTGATGCGTGTTATTGAATATTGATGAGAAACATTGATATCTTTTACTGCGGTGAGTACTTCAAGCGTGATCCCGCTTTTTTGCAGAAGTGCAGGGACCATCTCATGCACCTTCTACGCTTTATAGTCTTGCGATGCGACCGTTCATACCACTTCGAGACTATGCACGATCCCAGTTCGAATAAACATTCGTCCATAATCTTTCATAGAGCGAGAAGTCAAGCGTGGAGAACCACTTTATGTCTCTTGCGGGCAGTGATCGAGCGTGCCTGCAAAAATAGTAATCTGCCTATATTGCAGAGTGTGTCTTCTGCACCGACAACGCTTCCTATCTGGCATACGTCTTTTGGTGGTAGAGCATGTGGGCGAATTCCCCGAGTATAAAGACCATGACAGATTGGTCAGCGCTTCTGCCCCGTTTAAGTGGCTTGGTCTGACGAACTACTTGCACAGGTACTGGAGACTGGCACGAATTCTCAATTATTTTATTAGAGGATATTATACGTTTTGAAGTGCGGCAAAAGTTGCGGCCTTCACGGCTGTGAAAGTAAGCCTTGCACAGACGTCGATTTCAAAACAATCACATCCCCATCGACCATTCCAGTCGTCTATAACGCTGTTGTCTTTGCAATTGGCTGCGCTTTATTTTAGACGCCGATGCCAATGACATGAATGTGTTTGAGTTTAGCCAGCTGTATTCTGCAGAATTAAACAGTCAAACCCATTCATTACAAGGAGATACTTGAAATTAAGCATGCCTTCGTCATGCTCAGGGTGGACGTAAATTGGTTTACGCCGTATTAGATCAATACAGATCGTGTGTTGCTGCGCACAGTAACGTAATTACTACATCACTTACAGTGAAAAACAACAATATACTCCTTTTTTGCCGAACATACCTTTGAGGTAAGGCATAAGTTGAGTTTCCTTGATGTCGCGGTGAATGAGCTTTTGAGTTGCCCCAATTATAGATTATCGCACATTACAAGGGTGACGTTGCCGAATCGTGCGATGAGATTGTGACGCAACATATGTCGTGCTTCTTAATGCTTTGAAAAGCAAGGAATTTGATGGCTCAGGTGTCGCTTCATTCAAGCGCGCGTTTGCACTCCTGCATCGGCCCTCCTTGTCCCAAGGTATCAGACAATAATCCGCATGGCACTCAGAGTTTGGTGGTGGTTTAGGATGAGAACCTCAAGTATAATACACTGTGCGAAGAACATGATACCTCTTTGGGTGACTATCACGGAAGGAAAACATACAGCTCGGTGTGCAATATGTATTGGTAGCCCAACATGTAGAAGTGGGTACGTACATATGTGTGTACATGTGGAAAATACTTACAGGTTAAATCTTAGCCGGATGCGGCAGCACAATCGACCATTCTACCAGTGTCAACAAAGTGTTAGCAGTCTATACGTACGAACTTCGTTTCGAGCCTTCAAAGGAAGCCTATGGGAATACCGGTAACTTTGCAGACCGTCTGATCAAGACATATCATTTCGCTGTTGTCACTAATACTGTGAGAACTTTTGTAAGCTTTTGGTCGCGAAGCACGTGCATTTCGCGGGGACGCGTTGAGCTATTCGCTTTGATGGACCGAGGTTTCATCTAGGGCGCATATGCTCCTGAGAGTAGCTTTGGTATTGTGGGGGGGTAGGAAGTAGGAGCGGGTACCTTTGCGTATAGTCTTAGGTAGGCTAAGAAAGTGTGATCCAAACCTTATTGGGAGGATGTAACGAGGAATCTTGTGTACTTGACATTTAAACACTTGGTATTGTTGTATTAAATACAACATGATACGAATTTTGCATTATACGTGACGTAATTGTGAATATAAAAAATGTGATTATCGTAATCCATAAAAATTGTTGAACTCTGCAAAATGAGAGGTCAATGGTACACCTGAGCTATTAGCCGCGCGTCAAAACATAGAGATAGCATTATGGTTTTATATTAAAACGTATATATATTAAGTCTCAAGTAAAACCAGCATAAATCAATAACTCTCGAGATAGCAAAGCGAACTAGCGAGGTTAATTATCAGCGAAGATCTCGGCTCCGCTATTGGTGGGAGCTCGCGTCCAACCTCTATGTAATTTATAACGTAGACGCTGAAGATCAAGACCTCCTCGATGCAAAGTGCACGGCACCCCTTCGTAGCCTATTTGAGTTCGAGAACATTAACATCGAAGCAACTTTAAGATATAGTGGACTGTAATATACAGAACAAATGCTATATCTTGCATTCGTTTCATTTATTGATGGGTGTTCCTTTAAATTTTCACTCAGAATAAATTCAAAGTTTATCTAACGTTAAATTACTATAAATAAATTCGTACGTCGAATTATGCATTAAATTGCACATTTATGATAGTTGCCTAATTTTTTGAATAATAAAAACAATGATTTCTCGCTTATTACTTCAGTAATAACTGCTTCCAATTTTGCCTTCACGAGCATACACCATTCTTCAAAGAACCGTTTATTTCGAAGCTAAATTTACTCGTTGACAGTAAATCGTAACAGTGAATTACCACACTGGGCGACTCGGCACACCGATAGTAAATTTTGTAGAGGAAATCTCATTAACCGAAGTGAATATATTATATAAGGTTTTTAGCTCCATACTCTGAGCTTCCTCTGTGTAACCTGACTTATCTTGACCAATAAACGACTACCATTATATTCGTAAGCAACATGTATAAGCATTACAGTAATCGTGACCATTGACGCAATCTTTGTAACGCTCATTGGTGATTTCATAACACTCACACTAACCGCGAATGTTAAGTGTGGTTTTTCGCAAACTGGTTCTTGATACCCGTTTTCTCGCGTAGAAACTAGGGTATCTTGAGTCCGAGTGCCTTCTTTAGCATATGTGCAAGCTGATTCATTGTATCGACATAGTCGATCTTCAGTAATTCATGCTGAACGTACACTTGAATACAGAGGTACGTGATGTCCAGATACTATGTACGAGCGTGCTAGCCTGCGTTGATTGCCAATACTATAGTCGAACCCATATCTGCGTGCCTCTTACTTGTTCATAGCTCACATCCGTAAGCATTATGCGCGTCTGAAGAACCGCTTGCGTACATAAGCTAAGAGAATGTACTCTGCTTCGGCGGAGCCCAGTGCGGGTTGTCTGGTACTTGGACTTAAACACAACCGGAGCATTTCCTTCATGTGTTGATCAAAGCAGCCAATACAGAGTAACTCTCATCAGTAGTGCCCCCATCAGCCACTCTTCCGGTTTTACCTTGTTCGATAATCCCGTGATGATGAGTCGACTTCAAAAAGCGTAGTACGCAAATTGCGGCGTTCCCCTTTTGTAACCCGGGATAAAATAAGACAGCCTCTTCTCTTCTCTTCTCTTCTCTTCTCTTCTCTTCTCTTCTCTTCTCTTCTCTTCT
>NW_020189809.1:1131837-1138232 GCF_900000015.1 Plasmopara halstedii
TATATTCCAGCCATTGTCTTGCTTACAAAAAATTCGGTTTCGTTGTCGGATTGTAAACATCTCAGTCGCGCACCCCATTGGCTCTCGTAAAGCGTCAGAAACTCCTTGAACTTGCCAGCCACTTCACTCTTGCTCTTGATTTTAGAAATCGCCACATATCTTGACAAATCATCCACAAACGTAAGAATGTACGTGGCATCACCCTTCGAGAAAGTCCTCATAGGCCCTATCAAATCTGTGTGTACGGATTCTACCACACGTGTCGTTTTTGACATCGAGCGAGATGGAAATGCCGTGACTGTTTGCTTGCCCTTTAAAACCCAGCACACAATGTTTCCTCATTTTGCTAATTGGAATTCCTTTTGTAGAGCGTTGTGTCTTGACCAGCGCGTCCTTGCTGGGGTGTCCCATGCGAGCATGCCAAAGCTTCCCATGATTGCCAGCCCCAGAATATATAACGAGACATGCTTCCTCTTGCTCACAGTAAAGCAAATACAGCTTCCCGACTCTTGTACCTGACGCAATCGCTTGCTTCTTGTTTCTGATGACGCAAGACGACCGCGAGAACTTCACACTCATACCAAGCGTTGCAAGCTTGCCAACGGATAGTTATCTTTTGTCGAGTCCGGAAATGTGCAGAACTTCCACCATGCGAATGCTCCTTCCGTCCAATCCAGTCAGTTTCACCGTGCCAGCTACTTTAACGAGCAACATCTTCCCATCTGCAATCGTAACTTCAATGCTAGCCTCACGGCCCTTGTAAATAAACAAGTCTTTCCTGTCCCACTGTCAATCAGCCATCCCGATGACTTTCCCCTTCACCAACAGCAAACACCGAGTCGTTGCTGTCTGCCTCTTAAAGGCCGCGCAATTCCCTTCCTGTGCCCAAACGGGTCGCATTTAAAACACTTGCCCTCGGATCCGCCGTTATTGCGTGGAGGACCACCCTTTCGTCCATTGTCCCATCCAGCTTTGAATACTTCTAGCGTTTCCATTTACGCGAATCGCTTTCTCCGTCGCTTTCTTCCTTTGCAGCTTCTCCTTGACTTCAATCAAAGTGATGTCATTCTCCACAATCGACGAAATTAAGTCATACAATGACGGCAGACTGCTGAGAAGAACCAGTTGACGTGACTCCTCGACTGGCTCTCTCGTAGTCTGGGGTTCCACTACCAGCTCATCAAAAGAGTCTAGATGCTCTGCCATGCTTGTCCCACTTTCCATCTTGAACACGGTTGTGAAGAGTCAAGCGATTGTAGAAATCACGGAGGGTTCCCAGTGCTTCCATGGCGCGCGTAGCCGACTGAATCTTGGTCTGGTGCTGGATCTCAACGCCTCGAGCGATGATGCCGGGCGCCTTGGCATCATTTACCAGCCAGGCCTCCGTGACGTCACTCTCTTCCTTGTCGGCCATGATGTGCCCCAACAGACCATTCCGCGCCAGGGTCATCCTCATTTTGAACTCCCAGTGGTAGTAGTTACCACTCCCCAGGGGAACTTCAGCTCGCTTGTTGGCCATAGTGGGCGAAGACGTTGCTTGTAGAGAAAGGTTCGGTGCGGCTGTTAACCTGTAAAAACCATACGTATGTGTATCTGCATGACACTCAACTTTTTCAGAATTTGTACTCGTGGATGACATCGAACGCATATGTTCCTCGTTAATCGGAATTGTCTAGACTATCCAGCTGTCGCCAATTGCGCATTTAAGATATAGCAAGCGCACAACTTTTACGCTTTTTGTCTTCTGCGTGAGTGTAATCATGCGCATCCCGCTACCAAGGTTGGAAAGCGTAATAGCTAGTAAGAGCCGGGTACGTCTGAGATCCGGTGGCAGAAAACATCTACAGATTTTCTACAGCGACAGTGCAGATTTTGCCATCTCTCCACTGGTCGTCTATCTTCAAATTCTTCATCGTCTAATGCCTTGTTATTACTAAGAAATACCACGGGGCCATCACCATGAGGCACAAACAAGAGATGACCTATTGATCTGATACACATGACAATCTTATCCCAAGTCGTGCACTGGTCGTTCTTCGAACGCATAGGGATATTCAAATTGGCGCAGAGTGGGAAGTAGTGGTGTGAGCGAACGTCATCGTGGTGACCGAACCCCTATCATGTCGTGTTGGCAGAGGGAGATAAAAGTTTCAAAACAAAGCAGCGAAAACATTTTTGCAGCACTTGTGGTCTTGCAAACGTATGTTGTCGACATGATGTTCGCTACCGCGCACGATGACACGACGCCAGAGCCAAATGACGAGTTTTTTTTGCTGGTCTGAGAATTGCCTGAAGCGCCACGGGTATTCTCTCTCCGCCAAACCAACCTCATGATTCTGACAGACGGTATCATCGTACGTCGCTGTTTTGCGTACATGAGGTTTCTGCACTAGCAGTTGCCGCACATAATATTTTTCTCACACAGCCTTGCTGGATGAAATGGCTGTCTACGTCGAGGATGCTCAGACCCCAAACTATAGACGTCGTTGGCTTGTTTTCTTGCTCTACGGGAATCGCGGTGATATGTTGTACAACGATGGATACGGTAACGGTTACCGGACACAATCTTATATCAGCATTGATCGAGAAAGCGATAGAAAGACGAGCTTAGAGTAGAAATTAAGCGTGACGTTGTCAAAAGTAAGCAAAACCTGGCTCGACAATGAGCTGTTGCAACGTTGGATTGACTTGCAGTTTTTTTCTCGTCAATGTCGCCAGCAGATACTATAAATTGCGCGCTCAAACCAGCTTAGTTTATGTTAACCGGTGCTATTCACAGCATTCCCTTTAACATAATTCCGAAGTGGAGGGAGAGGGACTCTCTCGAAGATGAACGACTCAAGGTCGTAATCTGCAAATTTGCAAATGAAGTAAATTATGTTAGTGGTCTCTAGATCAACATGCCAAACATCCAACATGTTCCCCAAGTTTTATTAATTAACCTTGGACACCTACGAGCCTGCTTTGGGTAATTAAGAGTATGCTCTAGTTCGGTAGAAGTGACTGACCTATGCCACCAACCTTAAAAGACAGAGACGTCGGTCTCGTCACCAGCACACTCCCCAAGCAAAAAGTCTAGCATTCTGTATCACCCAGAATGTTTGTGAATATAACATGTCACTCATGTATGTGGTGAGCACCATAATATGATCCTCTACATAAATTCCTACAACTTCAACAGAAGGAGGATAGATGTACTTGCATGTAATGGCTAAGTGTAGCTTATCGCATCCTCCTCCACTTGAACTCAAAACGTTTTTTCTTGAAGATATTTTGTAGCGATTCACTTTCCAATTAACAGTGAAGCGTTCCAGTGAACAAGTCAAATTTGAAGAGCATTCTAAACGGCAACGAACAGCTCCAGAACTCATTCATTTCCCTTAAATGAATTGGTACGGAGACAAGATGTATCACATGAAGCTATTCTTTCGCTGGCGTCGGATCAACAATCATGATGATCCGATCCAGTGCACCGCAGCTAAGCTGGACTCGTAACGGATGTTTGTTGGCCGTCAGAACAAGAACAACCTGGAGCGTCTGCCTCACCAAGTCATTCTGGTAGGACTTACAATCACGACCAAGTAAAATATTTTCTGGTTGTCGTAGCGCTATTAGAGGCAACAATACAAGATATTCACGTTGCTGCGAACAACGTCGGGAAAATCAGACTCCTGAGCCTGACAAGGATCCCACGAGTCCGAGTCAGATGGATAACCGCCAATAAATATTGTAGAAAGGTCGATCATTCAATTGCTTCTTTTCACGATACCGAGTCGATCGATCCTCGTGATCGACAATTATCTCAATCACCCAACAACGCTATCCGTGAGAGTATAATAACGGAGGTGGTGTTAAACGTGAAAACGGTTGAGAGACTCTGAAAGGTGAACGAGCACTCATCGCGGGCAAATAAAGGCATTGCAGCAGCGTTGGCCCGCGTGTGAAGATCGTTTCGGATTTCTTTTCAGTATTGCTGCAGAGAATAACTCAAACTCGACGTTCTGACCGATGGTACACCTATTGCTCGGCGATGGGGACCCAATGTGAACTACGATATCAACTGGTTCATGATTAACCTGTTTGATTCATAAATAATGAGAAGTAGCGTGGGCTGGCTCACGAACATTTGTTGCGCTTTGTTAAAAAAGGTTAGATCAGTTCTTGATGTTTTTTGTGGTGAGAATGGTTCTCGCCGATTCAGTAAAGGAGGATTCCTTCGATGTCCTTTAACGCTTCAACTCCTACTAGAATCTCCAGGGCGAAAAGATGATTGATCTTCTTGGTGAAGTGGCGAAACTTCACGATCAGCTTGATTATCGACCAAAGAATGGCAGATGCACTCGAAAAAAAAGACTTGAGCTTACCCACGTCAATTGTAGTGTGTAGGTGCATGAATGTAGGGATCAAAGGGTATCAGCATCACCATTGCATTTTAATAGCCTAAACGGTACAATGAATCTTGGAATGCTTAGTACAAGATCATCAACCTTATATACATTCCTATTCTTCTTTTTGGTGCTATCTGCCAGCTTTTTTTTGCAGATCCAGAGCTTTCGTATTTGTCTCGTCAAACGCACAACGGCTTGACTCCAATATCAAGTTGTCGACGTGCTTTTACCACGACTTGTCATAACCTCTTGAGCTGTTATTGGGTTAATATTCGCTTTTAACTATGTAGCAGCATTTAGGTCTGACTATGCCTCCGTTGTCCATGATGGAAGTAGGTACTCTAGGAAAATACCATAGCGGCAAACCCTCAAACGAACGGTCAAACAGAACGTGTTGGTCGAGTCCAGGAGGACATACTGCTTAGTTTCGCTAAGGCGATCAAAGAATGGAATGAGTTTCGCCCTCTCGAAATTTTGCGTTGTACAGCTCCATGCATGTCGCATCAGATTATTCGCAATTTTATGTGAACTGTGGATATGGACAATGTCCAGTAGTTTAAGAGTGCACGCCAAAACCTTGACGTGAAACGGGTGTCATGTTCTGACGTGATCTAAGCAGAAATGATATGCAGGTTGAAAACAACGTCTACAAAGACCTTACCTTAGTTATCTGAAACAGGCGTAAGATATACCATCTTGCTTTCTTGGTCTACTAATACAAGGATGCCACTGCGTTCATGTGTGTCACGCAAAAGTCAGAATTGAAGGTCATACCCATACACTTCCCGCTGACAGTTTGCGCTGCCAACGACCGAAGTGGGGCTTAAGTAGAGCCCTTTGGTTTCACTCTCTGACAATATTCTCAAGTGCCGACATACTTATGCATCTACTTAAACATGTATGATCAATATTATTCCGGGAGGGACTGAGACGCGTTTTGTTACATCCGAGATGACCATCTTGAGGGTTGTCATTGTTTTCGTTGACACGATGACGCAAACCTTCGTCATTTGAACAACAACTTTTGTTGAATCCCCGTAATCAATCGCAGTTAACCACTCTATTGTGTACTTCGAAACAGTGAACACGCGATCTATTGCAAAACGGATGACCTTACAGTGCCTTGTTAAAAGGGTCCTTGAAATACTCAAACATGTTCTGACATGTCTCATCGGACTTGTACCCTTCGACATTTCTTCGCGCAACGAAGTCGTATTTTGCACGCTTATCGTCTGTTTTCTTCGCATTGTCGACCTGGCGCGTGCATCTTTTCGCTCCTGGACTTTGGATCATAGTCCGTATGTCTTACCAATGCATCGGCTATGATGTTTGTTTTGCCTGGCTTGTAATGTATAACAACGTTGAACGTTGCAAAGAAGAAGAAAAATCCGGCCGTTTTCTGCAATAAATGAGGTGTGTATACTGCTGTACGCAGGGAGGCATCATCTATTTACATCGCAAAGCGCTCCTCTCCATGCAAGCACACACAACACTTGACCAAAGTATACTATATTGCAGTAAGCATTTTGTCATAAAGTGGATAGTTTCGATCCAATCGCGACTGATACGAAACAATTCGCTCTCGGCTCTCACAATCGTGTTGCATCAACGCACAACCGATGGAATCATCACTTGCAGTATAGACCTCAAGGAAAGGCGTTTCATGGTATGTAATCGCGACGACGAAAGCATCTCGCAAGCTCTTCTTCTTCACTTTGGCAAATACTGCATGGTGATATTATGCCCACTATCAATTAACTTTGGTTTTAAAAGATTCGTTAGGGGCGCACCAACGCTGCGTAATTGCGCGTAAATTTGTGCATATGGTTGGGCGGGCTTAGCCATTCAATCAGCTGTTTCACATTGGCACAGGCCAATCATTGATAGATTTGACTTTCTCCGTATCTACACGAGCGCAATACATGCCCACAAAGCAACCGGGAAATGGGGTTCAAAATACTGCATTTTGTTCAGTATGATACTAATAATGAATAAAGGCAGAAATCA
>NW_020189809.1:1138242-1138359 GCF_900000015.1 Plasmopara halstedii
GCCCCAAACTGATGGTCAAACGGAACGAACTAAACGTTAGCGATTATCTCCGAAGTGTTGTCAACCCTGCCCAGAATAATTGGGATAAATTTCTGCACTTAGCAGAAATCGCGTACA
>NW_020189809.1:1138369-1138963 GCF_900000015.1 Plasmopara halstedii
TGAGCTCCGGATTTGATAAAAAACATTTTGGTCATTACCTCTAACCCATCAAAATGGTATGGAAACGCCAACGGAGCTAGTCAGCAATTTGTAGATTTTTCATAGAGCACGAATGTGCTTTTTCAAGTCATGACTTACAAAAAGGATCGTCTTGGCGCAGCACATAGAACATTACGCTGGCGAATAACTGCAAGCAGCAATCTCAACGACGCAACCTCTTGACCACCTTAGAGTGAGAGTAACGAGTTTTCGATATTAGTAGAATTTTAAAACTGTTTAACTAACACTTGCTATTTTGCTATTTGACGAAGCAACCTCTCGATTATGAATGAGCATCTTTTCGATATGATAGAACAGATTTGACCTCTCGGATCAGCGTCTTATGGTCAGTTGCAAAAACTATGTCCAAAACCATATGTCCGCTCTAGTACACCAGGAATTCTCCTTCCCTTGTAGCTCATTCCAGAATATACTTGCTCGAGTAAAAAATGGTGAAGCTAATCTATGCGATCGTTGGTGCGGCAAGTAATGCGTTCCCTGTGGACATCGACGCGGGTCAGTTGGTGGGAGACCTCAAGAAGGCAATAATGGCGA
>NW_020189809.1:1138973-1139149 GCF_900000015.1 Plasmopara halstedii
GCATGGGAACCAGTGGAAAACCTGACAGCGATTTCGGGTTTGATCGAACATAACTGGAACTCAAAGAAGAAGACGAAGCTGTCTTCAAGGTAGTGGGCTTTTCTTCGAAAGGAGCTCATGTGACGTGGTCGCCAACTGCTTGCCGTAAAGCAGAAGACGATCACGCCTGATTTTGC
>NW_020189809.1:1139159-1139334 GCF_900000015.1 Plasmopara halstedii
AAACTTGATCTCGCACAAAATGAAACTTGGTATTGGTGTGCTTAGTCCTTGAATGTTGACTTGGATTGCTTGCTAATAGAATTGTACTTTTGTTGTCTTGAAACACCGTTGTTGGTCCACTTGCTTGTCCTGAACTGCCTGTATCAACTTGCTTCAATAATCTTCTGATCCAGAT
>NW_020189809.1:1139344-1139596 GCF_900000015.1 Plasmopara halstedii
TCCCATACGTGCGTGTCATAGCTCCCAGTGACTATCAGCTCCCGAGTATTGCACCGATCGTGCCTCCTCTTGCTGACAATCCAGTGTGTAAGCTTTCATTTCTTGTCCAGGTTGCCAACGCTTCGTTCTTGTCCCAAATCGTGCACGACGCACGTTGAAACTCCACACTTAGTCCACGTTCGGCAAGCTATCCTACCGACAGTAAACGTCTGTCAAGTCCAGGTATAAGCAGCACCTCCATCATCGATATGC
>NW_020189809.1:1139606-1140066 GCF_900000015.1 Plasmopara halstedii
TCTATGACCGCGAGCTGCTGCGGTCGTAGACTCACCCGTGTGAGAGACCAAAAAGCTCGTGATGAACAAATCTGTAACGGGGTTACACGAACCCTAATAAAAGGGGGGGGGGTGCGTGTCACACGAGATGTGCATAATGTGACCACACACCGACACAAGAATACGGGACGGGGCTAGGTAGCCAGTAGTTATGGATGTATTTGGACTTTACTATGTATATTTAGTGTATATAGGAAAATCTAAACTTTTAACATTAGGATAAAAATATAAATAAAAATCAGTTTCGATTTTGACCACGTTTGCCTTGGTATGCTTTTAAGTACTTTAAGAGGCAGCGGATTGCGATCTGCTGCACTAGTACTTGGTTCTTTTATAGAGCGAAAAGGTCGGTGATCTAAAGATGCTTCCTCAAGCGCAAAGCTACGGCAGCCCCGCTGCACTTGGTAGCACTTGTAGTCAA
>NW_020189809.1:1140076-1141207 GCF_900000015.1 Plasmopara halstedii
TTTCGGTCGAAGCTGCCTTTCCATCCTTGGAAGAGCTGAAATTGCAGCTCTGACGAGTGTTCTCGCCGCCTAATTAGGCGTATCGCGAACGATCGCGTCTCCTTGCCGCCCGACAGGGCAACAAGAAATTGGTGGACTTTGTCCAAGAAATGCGCACTCTCATTGCCGGGATGGCAGCAGATCCCCTTCCGAAGGCAGTCACAGTGACCGTCTTTATGGAAACCTCCGCACTAGTGTGGCCAGAATGGAAGTTTTCCGTGTGCATCCGTCTTCGTTTGAAGAGGCGCTGAATTGGGCATTGAAAGCCAAATTCAATTTCAATTCGGCACGACTTGGTTGGAATGCACACTCCAACAGCTCGTCGAGCGGGCCTGTGCCGATGGATCTCAGCGTTGCTGAGGACGAGGGAGCAGAACTCCGAGCTGCCGGGCGGCTCACAAACACACGACGGTGTTTTGTCTGTGGAGACACCCGTCACCATCGGAATGGTTGTCCCCGGCGCAAGGCGCGTCAAGGTTCTTCGAGCCATCGCCCCCATGCCTACCAGTCTGGTTCGTCGCGGGGAAACGACAATACCCAGTAGGCGCAGGGCGACCTACTGGAGAAGAACTGAGTTCTGTTGAACCTCAGGGAGGTAGAGGTCAACAGGGCCCAGCCTTGAAGAGCTCCGTGCTTTTGAACACGAAACTCGTATGCGAGCTGGGCTTGCTGGTTGTAGAGGCGACCGCAAAGGGCTTCGAGAAGCCATGGAAGGTCCTCATCGATTCCGGGGTGTCGGGCAATTATACTCGACGTTTCACGGAGGAAGGGAGTCAGCTGTATGCCGAGGCGCTGAAAGGCGGTTGGGTGACATCGTCTCTGTTTGCCTAGCGACAGGGACGCGTGGCACGGTCCCGAAGGTCCCTGTGGACCTCGGAGTCAAGTTTCTTGACTTTGATAGCGTGGAACGCTGTCTAGGCTTGGACTTGGATGCAGGGTATGACCTCATCCTAGGAATGGCATGGTTGGAACACCATGAGCCGTGGGACATTGGAGGTCAAAGACCTTGGGCGCCACGCGCACGTCTCCTGGTAGAGCTTTGGCGAGTCATGAACCCACCTCTGCTAGGAGACAAAAGCGCTATTGGCGAGA
>NW_020189809.1:1141217-1142836 GCF_900000015.1 Plasmopara halstedii
GCGTCTTATTCAATCAGATTTGCTGTTGAGAGTCTGTAAGCGCAAAAAATGCATATGATTTGATATGTGTCGTGCAGAACCTTGTCTGTTTGTATGAGGTGCTGAGTGGCATCCGTGAATATTGCTTTGTAAGTGAAATATTTGCTGAGTGATATATATCAGTCATGCACTTTGCTATACAGTTAAATTTGAATTTGTACTGAAGCTTATAATGTGTGGGCTACTAGCCGCACGTTAGAAAAGGAAGACATTTTTATCATAAGAGAATATAAAACGCATCAAGTTAGTATCTTACAAAATACACTTAATCTGATATATGTATTCTTCAAAAGTTTAGGAGGCTCTCGAACCTGCTCCTTGTAGAAGCGCACAAACTCATTATCTTGGTGTTGGTCAACGTAGACTCCGAGGGCCAAACTTTCTCTGTGCAAAGCGATTGGCAACCACTTTGCGCTTGGAAGCAATTGTAGTCATTTTCACTAATGAGTCAATGTAGGACTGAACTCTGCGAGGTGGAACATGCGATATTGTAATGCTTGTCATGCTTGTTTTAAGGGCAGAATGACCAGCTTGGCAAGCTTTTGTCTATACTCGTTCTCAAAGGGACACTTGGTGGCGCCTACAGCTTTGAAAATCCGCTGAGATGGCACATTCAGGAAAGTCCTCACCGGGTGGTGATGGAGATTTAGGTGTGGACTAATGTGATACTGCTGTTGGTAAGCGTTTTACCCTTCAAGAGCCATGAAAAACAATACATTTCTTTTTTTTTCTGGATGAGGGAAGTCGAGTTGGCAAAGGATTTGGCCTTTATTCTTAGCGCATCGCGTATGCGAGCTACAAGAAAAAAAGAATCGCTGCTAAAACACTTGATAAACCCCTGGAGGAGGTAAAAATTATGAAGGGTCTCCAAAGGGTGTGGTACACCAAGATTCTTCCTCTTTTAAGGGAGCGATGGACGCCACATTTAGTGCGACGCACAGCGAGAGTAAAATAAAATGCTGGGAATGTAAGCTCTAAAAGTTCAGCCGAACCTACTGCCATGCTGAGGAAGGCGAGAGTAATTACTTTGAGCAGCTCCACAGTACCCGTGAATGATTATTTGCGGTCATACTGACTATCGCACATTTTTATCTGCGGTATTAAAATATAGCGCCTTGCGTGTGTTCTCAGCAAAGCAATAGGAATGGTTGAAGCTCCAGACAAGGTTAGACAACGATCCCCTCATTGATAATGTCAACTCCCAGTAGGACTCCCTGCGCCTTGGGTTTTATTGTACCGCATTTAGGTATTGGTCAAAGGGACCCAGCTCTGAAAGTAGCGACTTCCTTGGGATGGTGTGGCTGGCAGTCTATAAATTTTGGCTGATAAGTCATATAACGTTCGGATAGTATAAAAATATTGTGCAATTATAAACGACAAAACTGCAAACAGAACGTAGTGGTCTTCAAGACGTCAAATACTGCTATAATATCCTTGGGTCTTGCGACTAGAACACTGACAACGATCACGAAGGTTCTGCGTGAACTTTGAGGACTTTGATAGAGTAAATGTTACCTCAATCTGAACTTAGCTTGTGACATGATCGCATATTAGATATGGCCTGGTTTATCATACAATAT
>NW_020189809.1:1142846-1143056 GCF_900000015.1 Plasmopara halstedii
CGACTCGCTAAAGCTCCACCACGAGACGTGCGCGTAGCGCCCAAGGTCTTTGAACTCCAATCAATCAATTCATGGCTCATGATGTTTCAACCATGCCATTCCAAGGATGAGGTCATGCCTTGCATCCAAGTCTAAGGAAAAGCAGCGTTCCAAGCTATCAAAGTCAAGGAACTTGACTCCGAGGTCCACAGGGACCTTCGGGACCGTGAC
>NW_020189809.1:1143066-1143260 GCF_900000015.1 Plasmopara halstedii
AGCAATGAGAGTGCGCATTTCTTGGACAAAGTCTACCAATTCCTTGTTGCCCTGTCGGGCGGCAAGGAAGCGCGATCGAACGCGACATGCCTGATTTGGCGGCGAGAACACTCGTGAGAGCTGAAATTTCAGCTCCGCCCAGGAGGAAAACGCAGCTTCGACCAAAGTGCCGCACGTCAGTGCCCATTCTCGCG
>NW_020189809.1:1143270-1148062 GCF_900000015.1 Plasmopara halstedii
GCCTGCGAATTTCGCTTCAGTTCGGACTCCATTTTTCTTCGGCAATCATCAACACCCTAAAAATATTGTCAAGAAATCTCTCGTCAGAGAACAACTTCCATTCATCGTCTACCAATTGGAACCTTAGCATAAGCCATTTGTAGTTGTTTCTTGATGACAGCCTGCTGCCTGCAGAAAGTATCCAATAACGATTATCAAATGTACAACCCAATGATCGTTCTGATGACAACGTACTGTGCGTCGAATTCCCCCCATTGTTCCTTGACCTTTGGAGCAGCTCCTTGTGCGCCATTTATTTGATTAATAAGTGCCGGCGTAAGGTAAATGGAAGCTTGTGTCTCCTTCTCTCGTTCATCCTCTGGACGCAATTCTGCAGCTGCCTCAGCTGTCACGACGCGCGTCTGTTTGGCCCCCATGTTATATAACGATTTGGGTAATTTGACTCGATTGAAAAGTAACAAAGTGAAAAAGTATTCATTTTTCATGGATTTATAGTATTGAGCTACTACGTACTGAAGGTCTTTATTGTGGATTACTTTGAGCTGAAGCGTCACGCTCGTCACTTCCTGGTATCAACAACTCGGTGATGTAATGATATAAGTGTCGCTCAAGGTTGGGAATGCTGGTGATATGAGTCCCAACCAAACTATACGACGAAGCTATACAATGTTCTTCTTGTTTGCATTATCAAGATAATGTTTGGAATATTTGCGATTATGGTGTTTGGCTTCATGAATTGCTTACTAATCCGAATCATATTTCCTACAATATTCCGTACATCTGATCATAGCCTCAGATTCCATGAGCCATCCGTGAAGCCAAGCCAGTCCAATCGCTTCAATGCACTCACAATTAAAGATTTTCTTGACCAAACGAAGCGTAACTCAGTGCCGCAATGTCAGACAAGCAGAAAAATGCTTTGGTAGCTGCTGCAGCCGTCACGAGCTTAACTGCTAGTTCGTATCTGCTGAGGGCAGCTATGCGTCCTGTATTACAGGCACGAGCAGCTACTTTCATTAAGAATATGCTGGCGGACGCAGACATTATCATCGACCGCGATATTCGTGTGTACGACAAAGACATTTTTCTCGACTGGGTACACCACGGTATGTTGGCCATTGGAGAGTCCTACATGGCCAAAAAATGGGATGCTATCATCCCGCTGGATCAAGTCCTGACGCGTCTGCTATCACTGCCCGTTGACAAGCGCCGCAAAATTTTTAAAGCCTGGAACGCCAAATTCATTGCATTAGGTGGCAAAATTTTTAACTACCAGTCACCGTCACGTGCTGGGATTGTCGGAGCCCACCATTACGATTTGGGCAACGACTTTTTCAAGCTCTGGCTAGACCCGTACATGCAATATTCTTGTGCCTATTGGAAGAATATTGAGGACAAGCATGACCTTGATGCGGCACAGCGCAACAAGCTGCATCTAATAGCTCAAAAGCTGAAACTTGAGCCAGGCATGCGAGTACTTGAGATCGGATGTGGATGGGGTGGTCTTGGCTGCTTTCTTGCCAAAGAGTACGGTGTACATGTCACCGGAATAACCATCTCGAACGAGCAGCTCAAAGGTGCTCGCGAGTGGGCCGAGCGCGAAGATGTGAGCGATCTCACAAGCTTTGAATACTGTGACTATCGCAAGATGCATGGCCAATTTGACCGTGTTGTGTCAGTTGCAATGATTGAAGCTGTTGGGTATAAAAACTTGGGCGAGTATTATGATGTGATAAAACGCTGTCTTAAAGACAATGGTCTTGCTCTGGTGCACGGCATTGCTGCCAATCGCTCTATCGAAGTGCCAGTTCAGCTTTGGATTCTCAAGTACATCTTTCCTAATGGGTTTCTGCCCTCTGTGGCGCAGATGATAACTTTTTCGGAACGCAAATTAATTGTTGAGGACGTCCATAATTTGGGTCCAGACTACGACAAGACGCTTATGTGCTGGCACGAACGTTTCCAAGACCACCTAAAAAAGGGCGACATTGACCGCCCAGAGGTGTTTTGCCGCATGTGGGACTTCTACTTGCTTTACTGTGCTGCAGGATTCCGCGCCCGCACCATTCAGCTCGTGCAGATTGTATTCTCTAAGAATCGTCTGAATCGTTACGATGCCGTGAGATAATTAGCTGACTTTTAAGAAGGATCAATACTTTAGCAGCTCATCAAAGCTGAGAACATTAGAGGAGCGTAAGAGTATGACTCTTGCATGTCCATAAGTTTGCAATGTTGACAAGCATGACTCAAGAGACAATCAATCATTGGATATAAAAGTATTTAATCATTGTTGAAATACTAGATTTCTGCCAATAAATGCTGAGATGAACCAGCAGTGATAATGAATCCAACGCGGAATCCAGCGCTCAGCATCTACAGACCTGGTCTATTCAATGGAAAAGTGGTGAGCATATCGCTTGTGTGAGTAGATTGAAGAAGATTGTAATCAGCAGTATTGGACTAGGCCATCGTGACAGGCGGTGGCACTGGAATTGGAAAGAGCATTGCGTACGAGCTGGCGTTCCTTGGCTGCACTGTCGTGATTGCATCTCGGTTAGTGATAATAACCTTGAGCGATCCATTTTTACCATAACAACGATCGTATACTGTTTCTGTAGGAACCTTGAACGACTCAAAGCTGCAGCAGACAAAATTCAAGCAGATGTGAAGTCTGCTTGTCCGTCTTCTGTGGGATCGGTACACGCGATTGCGTGCAATATTCGCAATGAAGAACAAGTCTCAAACCTGGTAGATGAGACGTTGGTACTTTTCAAACGCGTAGATTTTCTTGTAAACAATGGTACGATGATAAATCCGTTCGAAGAAAATTATTATTATTATCACAATTTATTGCTTGCAGCTGGTGGTCAATTTCGTTCGCTTGTTGAAGACTTGTCTCCTAAGGGTTGGAAGGCTGTGATGGATACGAATCTGTAAGGAAAATTGATGTTTTTTGTTAATAAAAGTTTGTCAGCTAAGATTTGACAATCTCATGTAGAAATGGGACTTTTCTTATGACTAAAAAGGTTTATCACGCCTACATGAAGGAGCACGGCGGCAGTATCGTCAACATTATCATAGTTTCAAACAATGGAAATCCAGGCTTTGCACACAGTGCCGCAGCTCGCGCAGGTATCGAAAATCTGTCTAAATCACTGTCGGTAGAATGGGCATCGTCCGGCATTACTCTCAATTGTGTTGCACCGGTAATAAGTGTTGTAAGTTTCCTTTAGTCATTTGCACCCACTCTGATGAATTTTGTATTGTCATTTCTTCCAGGGTATCATCCTTTCGAGCGGTGTTGAGAATTATTCTAGTGGGGCTGAGATGTTCGTCTATGCTGCTGAAAAAATCACAGCTGCGAAGAGGATGGGGAGCGTCGAAGAAGTCTCCGCCAGCGTACTCTATTATTTGTCTCCTGCAGGTGCATACATAACTGGTGACACCATGCACGTGGACGGAGGTTGGCATCTTCTTGGTCCATTGATCGACGTACCAGAGCACGAAAATAATCGCGCATACGGTACCTGCAAATTGTAAGGCTCAACATTACTAACTACCACTAACAGGGATAGTGTCACGAAAGCTAAGATTAATGAGCAAGTTCCAAGCAAAGTAAGACATTCCTCACGAAGCATAATTACGGCAACGTTATGACGAAGACGTAAAACTCAGGCATAATTAAATACAAGTAAATTTTGGCTTTCTTTAAGCCTCCTTCAACTACACCTTAGTGCCTTCCTATCAACTGGTTAAACATACGAGCGCATCTTATTTCAAGGGTAAGCCCTTCGACAAGGACCTCGTGCAATGGATCTCAAGATGATAATGTTTGTATATTCAAAGAGCTGGCGCCATCAGGTGGACGCCTGGTAGCGAAGATCAAGAAGAAACAAAAAGCACACGGCAATTATTACAAACTTGTGTTCAGGGGATCTTGATGTCCATGATGGACTTCAAAAAGTGTGTGTGAACTCAAAAGAAGTGTTCCTTTGCCTTGGTAAGGCTTTAGTAGCGGATTGCGATCCGCCAGACTTAGTACTAGTTTTTTGAAAGAGCGGTGACCTTAGCTTAGCTTCCTCTAAGCATAGAGGTACGGCAGCCCCGCTGTACTTGTTAGAACTCGTAGTCTCTGAGTCGTTACGACTGATCCTCTTTGAGAATGGAGGAATACTTCTATTTGTTCCAGGGCATGCAGGACGGTCTTGATAGGCTGATGTTCCTGCTGGGCCCTGAGGGCATGGAGCACCTCGTTGCGCAACGGCCCGCGCGTGAAATGCTCTGCTTTAGACCTTACAGCAGAAGCTGTCAGCGTCGATAGCGTCTATGACGCCACCGTCGACGGCGGATACTTCCTTCTGACCCAGGCCGCTAATGGTGAGCATTAAGATCTTTGAGGGTAAGAATGGAAAGATTCTTCAGCTCTGGGTAAGAGAGGCCTAGATGGCTTTGACATCCGTCATGCTCCAAAGTGAGCAACAGCGCGTGGCGCTAGCTATCTCTAAGCTCGGGGACCAAGCGCGAGAATGGGCACTCACGTGCGGTGCTTCGGTAGAAGCTGCGTTCCCCTCCAGGAAGAAGCGAAAGCGTCAGCTTCTGCGGGTGTTTTTGCTGCCTAATCAGGCATATCGCGTGAGATCGCGTTTTTTGTTTGAGGACACACCCATCACCTTCGGACGGGTTGTCCCTTACGCAAGGCGCGTAAAGGTTCGTCAAACCGACGTCCCGCTTCAGCCAAGTTGGTTTGACGCGAGAAAACGAGACCACCCAGTAGGAGCGGGGCTCTCTACTG
>NW_020189809.1:1148072-1150714 GCF_900000015.1 Plasmopara halstedii
TTCACTGGGAAGTTTTGGTCTACAATCCCTAGGACGCTGGGCACCAAGTTGACTATGTCAACGGCGGACCATCCGCAGACCGATAGTCAAACTGAGCGCGTAAATGGTATCGTTGAAGACGTTCTTCGCAGCATCAATTCTGAGATGCCGAGGCGCTGGAGCGCTTTGTTGCCACTCGTAGCGTTTGCTCTGAACAATGCAGTACATTCATCTACCGGCTATACGCCGTTCTACGTGAACGGGCTCGTTAATCCTCGCGTCCCGCTGATACCGCCATTCAATGGCTCAGGGCTTGGTAAGGGGAGGAATAGCCGAACGGCTAGCTGATGTCAGCCCCTCACCGTGCAGAAAGAAGTTGATGACTTTCTGTCTACAAGACTGAGTGTCTTACGACACGTTTGCGATGCGATGGATATGGATGATAGCCAAGACATACATGGGAAGAGGAAATATTAAAAACATTGAGGTCGGAGACCTGGTTTTATTAAATACTAAATGCCTTCCTAAACATGCCGTTTCTACTGTTTTTAAGACAAAGCTTCGTCTACGGTTTATTGGACCCGTTAAGATCTTGTCCAATCGTTGCCAAGCGTATTCGCCAAACCTTCCGAAAAGAATGCACACCCACCTAGTGTTCTATGTGGGCTCGCTTAAGCCGTATCGGCATCTGGCACAAGTGAACGCCGACGCTTTTGCGCCGGGGCGGCACCCAAAGGCGCTCGGCCACACATATGTTGAGCCAGCAACTGGTTCTGAGCACGAAGTGCAACAACTTCCATTTCCGACGACGCAAGGTGCTCCACAGTCGCACGTAGAGATGTATTCACCTGCTTGACGGCTAGGAAGCTGCTCCGACAGAGCGCGATAATCCTCAACGTGAGGCAGTCGGTGCACAAATTGCTCCAGGCTCTCGAGGACTTCCGCACAGCTATAGACGATCTCGAATAAATTCTCGGCAGATTGCCGATGACGACGGACTTTGTCCTCCAATGCTCAAAGAGCATTGTGAGTCACCAATCGGCAACCGAATAAGTCGTCATCGCCCACCGCCAACTCTCCCCATGAAAATGGTGGCGTCCATCACGACGTGGAACGCCTTGTGGGTGGACTTTGTCGAAGGGTTTTAACCCACTATCCTGTGAATTGGCGGGGATACCCCGTCTCCGAGAGCTCGTGGAAGGTTGAGGTTCTACTTCAGCAAGACTGCCCAGACGTCACGGACGCTAATGATCAGAAGAATCATGACGCTTCGCGTCGTCGTGCGCACCGCGCTTCTCGGCAGTGGCCCAGGAAGCCGGAGGGCCATGAGCTGAGATCAAGCTATGCCCCTGAGCTGTTGTGACCACAGAGCCCACAGGAGCGTTATGGATTGCACCTTGAGTTTGATATACTCAAATCTAAGATGGTGCTCAACGCGAACGTCCACTTCTTTGTCACTTTGTTGTAAGTAAGACAGCGAAAAATGTTTCCGGAGCCTCTTCATCCATCGCACAAAGAGATCATCGTCATCTGTAGCAATTTTGCCAGGGGCGAGCACCGCAGGGATGGTCCGCATTGCGGGAACAGGAGCAGCTTCTTTTTTAAGCTCGAAGTGGAGCGCGTTTCAGTACATTGAGATCTCTTGGAATACCTAAGAGGGAGCTCGGAGTGCTTTTCGCTGATCAAGCTCAGCTTGTGTATTGACCAGAAGCCCAGCTTCGTAGACGCCTAACGATCGAGTGATCGCGTCTTTCGCCCCAGTAACGGGACCCGCCGAGCGGAAGCCGTATCCCACACGAGGGTCTAAGACGGATCGTGGATACGAGCGCAGGAGAGTCGTTCTGTAAGCAATTTCCAATTGCTGCACTTGTGCCTCGTCGAGGCGATTGGTGATAAGACAACTTTTCCCGGAAGCCGAGAGGTCGGGGAACGGACATGATGTCCACATGATTTGATCTGGGCTCACGTCGCGCCGTCGGCGCACGTCTTTCCTCCTCGTCTTTCCATTCTGGGAAAGGAATATCCGACTTGTAGTCGACTTTCTCCAACTCCTCCATGAGAAATCCGTCGCCCGGGATGGGTGCGATGTGTTGCGCTCGGTACCGAGGCCTTGGAATGTGCTTCCCGTGAAACCGTGGAATGTCTGGAGATGCACTCTGTGCAGAAGAGAAGAAGAGCTTTGCCCGCGGGCGCCCTCGCTACCAGCTAGTCTAGGTGTTTTGCGTGTCGTAGACACAGGTCTTATAGAGCGGAGAATATTTAAAGTTGGTTTTAGAGCACGGTGAGGTGTCTCAGATACGCTAGCCTCGTATGATGCGACCGTGAAATGTGAATAGGGGATATTCACAATTTTAATTGGGGAGAGTGTAACGGGGTTTCACAAACTCTTGTATGAAAGGGCGGGTCGCACAATTTTGTGCGACCGTACATGGTTGTGTATTACACAAGTTAGTGTAATCGCACAGTGGTGTGGATACACATGTAACATGAAGCCACCACGTGGCAGAATTGCCAATCGTAATGAATATTACTATATTGATTAGGTTTTGCTGTATTAATTAGGAAAATATAGAGTTTTAGCGGATTTTTACGAATAGAAGACCTGCTACTATTACAAGCCCCCATCGAATTTTCGACAATGTTCTAGAAATAAAAGACCGCTT
>NW_020189809.1:1150724-1150925 GCF_900000015.1 Plasmopara halstedii
CTGTACGTCAAGTAGAGCAAGGGAAACTTGATATAAGTATGGCTTTACGTCGACGACATGATCATCGCGGCGAAGACGAGCGAGGAAATCCAGAACGTCACGATGGAACTCAAGAATGCGTTTAAGATGAAGGAGCTCATCGTAGTTAAGTTCATCTTGGGGATGGAGATCGACCACCAGAGGTCAGCGAATTTACTGACC
>NW_020189809.1:1150935-1151104 GCF_900000015.1 Plasmopara halstedii
TCGCTCAAAGAAAATCATTCAAGCTTTTAAGCGCTTCTGTCTGAAGAAATATGGAGATTCTTACATTCTCTAGGACTATCGCATGCACTTCATTTACGAGTAAATATTATCTCTAGACATAACATTTGGATGGTCACTGCTTTGCATACGGGCGCATCGTAGGTGATGC
>NW_020189809.1:1151114-1151657 GCF_900000015.1 Plasmopara halstedii
GAACATGGACCAAGAACTGACAAGCTCTCACTTCTCGATCAACTTCATGACGTCTCAAAATTGGATCAAGATGCAAGGATATTTCGGTAAATGGGTCCACTATGTTGAGGCTTGAAAAGTTTCTGATATCCTGCCTGACGTTCCTGCAACATATCGAAAGGATTACAAAAATGTGGACGCTTCAATCCAGGTGCATATCGATTCAAACTTTCACAATTCCACTCCAGGTCATCAGTACGTCTCGGCTTTGTCTGCAGGTACTCGTCAACAGAATCGGAAAGAGGCAGGGAAATCTGACAAAATCACATATCTTCTCCAAACAACCAATTTTTCTGGAAGAAAAGTGAAATACGCCCAGCAAAAAGAATTCCTTATCTCGACTGTGGTGATGAATTGGGAAACAGGCAACCCATTGAACAAGTCGGCAGCCGACGATCTGCTGATCTCTACGTTTGGCCATAAACAGGAAGCGGAACGCACCGAACGGGAGGTGAAGATGAAGATCCATTCGGGGCGTATATCTCCAAGCCTTTCGCAATGGGT
>NW_020189809.1:1151667-1153472 GCF_900000015.1 Plasmopara halstedii
TTGTAGCTGCTAACTAATTCACTTTGGCATTTGCCTTCCTCTAATCAACACTTTGCAAGGACTCGAAGCGATAAACGCGCTACGAAAATGCTCTACTAGAGCACTTAGAGAAGAAGATACCGGCATTGACTGCGTCGATGACGCCACCGTCGACGACAAATGACTTTTCCCGGCCCAGGCCTCTCATGGTGAGTTTTAAGACCTTCGGGGTAAGGATGGAAGAATCTCCTGCTCTGGCCGAGATGACTATGGCATCCGCCATGCACCAGAACGAGCAACAGCGCGTGGCGCTAGCTGTCTCAAAGTTTGGGGACCGAGCGCAAGAATCGACGGGGCCTCGGTTTGAAGCGGCCTTTCCCTCCTGGAAGAAGCTGAAACCGCAGTTTTTAAGAATTTTCTCGCCACCTAACCAGGAAAATCGCGTGCGAACGCGTTTCCTTGCCACCCGGCAGTGCAAGAAAGAGTTGTTAGACTTTGTTTAAGATTTTCGAGATCTCATTGCCGGGGTAAGAGCCGAATCTCTCCCAGAGGCGGTCACAGTGACCGTCTATATGGAGGGCCTATAAACTGGCGTGGAGAGAATGGAAGACAGCACGACTTGGTTTGAATGCACATACTCATAGCTTGTCGAGCGAGTCTGAGCCAATGGATCTCAGCTATGCTGAGAAAGGAGAGGGAGGGCTTCGAGTCACTAAGCAGCTTTCGAATACTCGACGGTGTTTTATCGGTGGAGACACCCGTCGTATTTGGACTGGTTGCCATCTGCGCAAGGCGCGTAAATTTTCATCGAACCGACGTCCCGCTTTCAACCAGTCTGCTTTATCGCTCGAAAACGACAAAACTCAGGAGGCGCGGGGGGGGCTACTGTCATCATAGAGGTAGAGGGCAGCAGGGCACAGCCCCGACGAGCTCAGTGCTCTTGACCACGAAACGTGTATGCAAGCCAGGCTTGCTTGTTGTAGAAACGACCGTAAAGGGCTATGAGAAGTCACGAAAGAGCCTTATCGATTCAGGAGCGTCGGACAGTCATGCTCGACGCTCCATAATCAAAAGAAGTCAGCTGTATGCTGAGGCACTGAAAGCGCGTTGGGGGAAATAGTGACTGTTCGCCAAACGACGGGGATACGTGTCACGGTCCCGAAGGTCCCTGCGGACCTCGGAGTCAAGTTCATTGACTTTGATAGCGTGGAACGCTGTCTAGTCTCAGATTTGGATGCAAGGTATAACGTCATCCTAGGGATGGCATGATTGGAACACCATGGACCATGGATTGATTGGAGGTCAAAGACCTTGGGCGCTACGCGCATGTCTCCTGGTGGAGCTTGGTGAGTCATGAACCCACCTCTGCTAGGAAACAAAAGCGCTATTGACGAGAGCACTGGACCGAGACGGTCAACGTGCTAGACATTGGAATGTCCGAGTTGGTAGAAACCAACGGTGAATTGGATAGGAGTCCCAAGCATGACTCGCGGGCTGATCATGGAGTGGTACGTAACCCACTGAGCGCCGCTCAAGTTTTGGAGCAGTTGCTGCATGTCATGCGTGACATGGTCGGCCAAGGGCCGTGGCACCGAGGGCGAGGCCCACGTGATGAACGTGAAGTGGCACGTAAACCATTGAGCACTGCTCGAGTATCGAAGCAGTCGCTGCATGTCATGCGTGACATGGTCGGACAGAGTCCGAGGAATCTTGAGCACGGCGTTTGAGATGTGTGTGGAGTGGCTCGCAAACCACTGAGCACAGCTCTTGTGGTGAAGCAGTCGCTGCATGCCATTTGATTGCGTGGTCGGACAGAGTTCGAGGCA
>NW_020189809.1:1155131-1155656 GCF_900000015.1 Plasmopara halstedii
CTGGTCAATGCCGACGAAATGTTTCTTCTGTTCTACCCGAACGAAACCCGTTTGATTGCTCCAACGAATGTACGACGAGTCGGCTCCAACCGAGCAGAGGATGCCAAGAAAGGGTGCACTGTGGTGGTAGCATGCGAGATGTTCCAATCTAAAATCCTTGCCCCTATGATTATCATGACTGGCCAGCCTGACGGGATGCTTTCAAGACGATTCTCTTCTTGGGATGGGCCTAGCAAAGTCATGTTCCATCCAAAGCATTGAATGGCCAAAGACGGGTGCTGCACTTACTTGGATTATTTGGCGTCGTGCTATCCAGACGAGAAGGTTGGTTTGATTTGGGACGCGGCTTCTAACCATTTCTCAGATCTAGTCTAAGAGAAAGCTGCTGACCTGAACATCACTTTGGGAGGTATTCCTTCAGGGTGTACTAGTCTGATTCAAGTATGCGATCTGATTGCCAACAAACAGATCAAACAGGCCTTCAAGACGCGCTACGTCTCGTGGAAGATTGCCTCTGATCCTGGT
>NW_020189809.1:1155666-1155951 GCF_900000015.1 Plasmopara halstedii
TTATGGAGGGCCTCCGTACCGGCGTGACCAGAATGGAAGTCTTCCGTGTCCATTCGTCTTCTTTCGAAGAAGCGGTGAGCGTGCCATTGAATGCCGAATCCAACTTTAAATCGGCACGACTTGGTTGGAATGCACACCCTCAGAGTTCGTCGAGAGGGCCTGAGCCAATGGATCTCAGCCATGCTGAGAAAGAGGAGGGAGAACTCCGATCTGCCAAGCAGCGTTTCAACACCCGAAGGTGTTTTGTCTGTGGAGACACCCGTCACCATCGAACTGGTTGTCCTC
>NW_020189809.1:1155961-1157218 GCF_900000015.1 Plasmopara halstedii
TGTTTTTGGCGTGGTAGTATCGATTTTCCTGTCGATCAGAAGAGGGTTAGGATGCCGGAGCGACTGTCTTTTCTGCTTCTTCTGTGGCTGGTCCACAGTCTTCGCCACCTTTGAACTTCGTATAACGAAGGTGAAGATGCTTTCCTCTCTGATGAGCCAGCGGCTGATCAAGCTGACCGATCGAGTGTCATCGACACGACATCGCGTGAAAGATAACCGACACGTCCTACGCAAAGTTTGTTACTTTGCATGGCGTCATAAAGAATCGCCCGAAAACGCGATCGAGAATCGAATCCACCGATTGGAGCAGGCTCTGCTAAATCTCTTGCCTGTGGCGGCTGCTTCCACCGTTTCCGCTGATGATGCAGGGCTTCCTGCCAAGCGGTCTCGCGCTGTTTCAGGCGTTCCAGATTATTCCTGTCATTCCGAGGGCGATGCTGAGGCGGCAGCCAATGGTTTAACCTTTGACCCTCGTGACGAAGCCGTGGCTCTAGAGCCGCACTCGAATAAGACTACAATACATCCAGAGTGAGAATCGCGCTGTCGCGATGGTAGGGCTTGAAGATCCCTACGTCGAACATCGGATAGGTTCTTAGCCAGCTTGGCAGGTCGATAGTGTACACATTCCATTGGCATGATACTACCCGGAATAGACCGATGAAGCGAGGTAAAAACTTCGATCCCCCAAGCTTGAAGGCACATCGTTTGACAGGTTCCAAGTATTAAGTAGTGAATAATAACCCACAATAAAAGACATTTTACCTCGACGACCTTGTCTATCTTCGTAATCTATATGCAGATCTTGCGCATTCTCCATTGCGTCTCCACCCGCGTGATCACATTCACCGAACTCAAAAAACCAAAGCAATCAAACAAGTCTTTTCAAAAGTCACTCGTAAATTGTGCATCACGATCAGCGACGATGGCGTACGGCAACTCGTGATTGCGAAAAACAAATCAATGAACAATCTAGCCGAATTTTCGGCATCGATGATCTCGTCGCACTGACCGATGCGAACCATCTTGCTGAGCCTGTCAAAAAAACGAACACCCCATTGTGGCCGTCAGCTTTCTCGAGGAAGTCGAATATATAGTCGAGGCCGACTGACTTCCAACAACCAATGAGCCAGGAAAACTCTGTAGTGGCACTTGCGTAAGCCTTGCGCTCTTTACTCGCTGATAAGCCTCGCATGTTTGTACGTACGTGCCACCACTTGTACATGTGGAGCCACCAGAATTGGGTCTGAGAGACCGGTG
>NW_020189809.1:1157228-1157839 GCF_900000015.1 Plasmopara halstedii
TAGCGTGTTAGTTCTCATGGCGAGGCAGCCGACGCACGACGTGCTTTAAATCGTCAAAAGCGTCTGCACAACGATATGCTACTTCAGCATGACGCTCAGCGAAGCTCCGATCACGAAGGACCTCGTCCTCAAGGGCTCGAAGAGCATCACAAGTCACTGGACGGCGGTCGACCCGGTCATCACCGCCCGCCACCGACTCTTCTCGATGAGAATGGTGACGTCCGCAATCACGTGGAACGTCTTGTGAGACGACGTCGTCACAAAGGTCAAACCCAATATCTGGTGAAGTGGAGGGGATTTTCCGACTCCGAAAACTCGTGGGAGTTTGACGCACCACTTCGGCAAGATTGCCCAGTCGCTGTGGACCCTTTTGATCGGAAAGATCAGGATGTCCCGCGTCATCAGACGCCCGCGCTTTCCTGCAATAGCCAGAGAAGTAGAAGGGCCATGAGCTGAGCCCAAGCAGTGGCCCTGAGCTCTTGCGGTCGAAGACACAGCGCTCGCGGGAGCATTAGGGGTTAACCCATACGTCGCAAGGCAACAATCCGAAGGAAGTCGACGGCATGCCTTGAGTTTGGCAAACTCAAATCGGAGGTGTCGCTCCACACGCA
>NW_020189809.1:1157849-1158429 GCF_900000015.1 Plasmopara halstedii
GTTCGTTGCGGTCGGTATTAGTGCACATTTCAAGCCGCATCACCTTGCTGCAACAAAGATAGCGCGCTATCCTCTTTGCGAGTTTGCAGTCTCGTACGCGCGGTGCATGTGTCTGGCGCGTGGCTTTGTGAACCACAAACGCACACGTGCATCGTAGCAGAATCTCAAGGTCCTTCTCCTTGTTGGCCTTGACGTAGGCGTTCGGAATGTCACCATGCTTTGCCGGCACCCTCCACGTCGCTGCAAGGCCTAGGATTACCTTTACTATCGACATATCCATGACCGCAGCAAAGGTGAGCGCAAAATCGATGCCGAAAACTTGCTCGTACCCGCACGCAACTATCCGCGCCTTGAGGCGCTCCACCGCGCCATTCGTATCAGTTTTGTTCTTGAATACCCACTTACTGTGCAGCATGTTGGCCCCAGCCGGTCGCTTGATCACATTCCAGACACCATTGTTTTGGAGAGCCAGGATCTCCTCGAGCATTGCCTTTCTCTATCCTTCAGTTTTTGTACTGCGCTTTGCCTCCGCGTGTGTCTTGGGATCAGCCTCGTAAACTTGCATCACAGCTGGTACATC
>NW_020189809.1:1158439-1161597 GCF_900000015.1 Plasmopara halstedii
ATGACGTTCCAAGCTCGTCTCTAATAGGCTGTTTGGGGTCGAGTGAGCACAGCTTGTTACCTACAAGCGCATGAGCGGCCACACGTTCACATTCCGATCATAATTATCTTTATCTGATGTTGCTTGCTGAGCGTTGACGTTTCATTATCGTGGCTAGGGCCCGGGGCCATCTACTCAAATTGACAGTAAGATTCGTGCCCAACAGTCACCGAATTGGTCACCACGGGTACAAAATACCAACTACGCTCGGAATAGTAGCGGTCGTGTAAAACCATTCGCAATGAGAACCGTACATTAACCGATAAAGCTGGCAAGAGCGCATACGATACTCGTACTTTATCGTCAACATTGCGAAAAATAGCTTACCTGTCTAATGGCTTTACACGCCAGAATTTTAGGCAGACGCCTAATAGGAACGTCGTACGATGCTTGACTATGCGAAATACAAAGATGTACGGCCAGGCAAAATACACAACACTACGTACATCCAGCTCAAAAAAAAAGATCTTGCTCTACTCATCTCGTAAGACAGCCGCCACAGACACCTTCCGGGCCTTCAACTTTGTACAAAGTCGGACAGCATTAGTGTTAACCGCACCGCATCGAGCGACGCTACTACTTCTGCAAGAGAGTAAATTTAGAGTTTGTCAGCTCGTATGCGGCGACGGCGCCAGGGCTGTCTGCCTACCGGGGGTTCAGATCCCATGGTTTATCGGGTTACAAATATCCTTTCAATGACTTCCACTAACAGCGTCAGTTTACCCGCCTTCCCGCCAACCATTCCACGTGGAAACAGATGATTCTTGCTCTTCCAGATCAGGCGGAGGACTATCACAACCGGCTTTCAATTTGGAGACACGTCGCCTATTCACAGTGCCTAAACATGCGACCGGTCCTGCTTCGGGCTCGTATTTTGTATGCTCACTTTGCTTACACCATCGTATTATATACCTGCTACCGATGGTGGGGGCGCTGCTCCGTTCAACAGAGTACTTCACATCCGACTGTGATTCGATATGTTTTGATTACGACCATGAATGGTTCAATGTTGCGGGGACGAAGCTAGGTCTATAGATCGCAGAGATTGCAAGGTTAGACATATCTCCGACTTTAATTATCCTTTTACCCACCGCAAATGTGCGTGTCACCTGCCTCTGGCTTCAGTATCCTTGATTTTTTCCAAAGCAAAATACATCCGGCGCTTGAAGCTCAATACCCTTGAATAAACGCTATTGCTTTGCTACGGAGTGTAGCTATGCTGAATACAGCGAGTCAAATTGAATCGACAGCTTCTTTTCCACCACGCTTGAGTAACTTAGTGGTGTAGTGTCAGGTGGCCATGAGGATAGATTTAATAATCTATGAATTATGAAATGAAGCTGGAGATGTTTTGCACGGCAGAAAATAACCGCAGAAATAACGCATAATCAGTTTGTTCAACTAGCTCCAGCACCGCTGTTTCTTTGTGCTTTGGATATTGTTCTTACCATGCAATTAATGCGAATCATCCACTTACCTCTCTGGGATAGACAGCGGTAGTCATGGTCCAATTTGGTGCCAACCACCAAAACACATTTGCCGATATTTTACTGTAAAGCGCAAATCTCAATGGAAAGCGTTGGCCACCGCCTTGTCTTATTGACGAAAGCTTTGTCGCAGAACGAATTGGCTGTATCCGAACCGAAACGGTATAGCTGATAGCAGCAATATGTCCATTTTACTCAGATGGTCTACACAGACCTTTCTGCTGGCATTACCGAACTCTTTTTCCGCGTCTTTTGAGAGGTTAAAAAATTAAACGATATATATGAATTATAAATTTCTACTGGGTTTTGCAAATTGGCCAAAGGCGCCGGCGCATTCGACAAAATTAATACGTTGACACGTTCCACACGTAAGATCGGTCATGCCTACGCACTTTTACATGGAGGGGTAATCATACATAGCCTCACTGAGCTTTCTATCCATATCTACCGATGTGGCAACCCAAAGGGGAATATTCGCCATGAAAGTTATTCTGAACATGATGTCCTCATCATGAGATACCACACACATCGAGTTTCTTAGGGGTCAGTGGTAGAATCCACACCGCCTGAGATAAATAGGCAATCACGTGTTTGATATACCGGTATCTAAGCTGCTGAATGACTTGCTTCACAAATCGTATAGCAGCCCAACACATGTTGCATCCGACTCGTACATTGTGCGTATGATCTCAAGAACTGGCGATATGTCCCTTTAGGACACAAGCAAGGTTCAGTCTATATTGTCCTTGATCATGCTTCTATATAAAACAACCCGGGAAGAGATCTTGTCTGCGCCAAAAACACATTCGTCTATTTTGGCGATAGCTTGTAAGGGCACATACCCCTGAGCAGTGCTTGCAAATATTTATATGGCTCTATATATCCGATTTACCGCCCTCTGCGCAACTACGAACATATCATCGAAATACGTATATGCATAGCCACGAAAAGGCACAACCAATTGCATCATCAGATTCTTTAATGTGGCTGGTGAGCTAGACAGTTCCTGATGCATGACCAACCACTCTTGGATAATTCCGCTCATGGTAGTTGCTGCAGTGGGAGGAATCTCGATGTCTCTCACTAGCAGTTTATACATGAACAAATTTTAATCGACCATGCTTTTCTGCAGCACTTCGTTTCCAAATTTCAGCGTATGCGCCAAAATAGTGGCTTCGTTTTTTCTTTTTAAGCATGCACAGCCCATCATCTGCTGTTATTCTTTAGGAACGATATTCTGCGCCAAGTATAAGAGGTTCACCTCTATGTCACCATACATGCTCGTGATTTAAACTGTAAAATATGTCAATGACTTGTAAGTCTGTGCTACCACCCCCGCAGGAATAAATCTTAAATCTTAATGTGAGTTTATGTCTTAGGTAGTGCAGATAGACTTACACCTCCTAGGAAAACCTTGGTCACTCCATTCATAAGTGAATTACCGCTCTCACCACAGACATGAGGCGCAACTGCTTTGCACGGTGGGTGTATGCTGTGTTAGAATTTCTAGATGCGCTTGTCGGGCGCCGCAGACACGATGCACAAAGTATCACAACAGAGTAAATGTTGCAATGATAATATATTACCTTCTTAAAATGTATCCTAGTCCCATGGCCTCGGATCTGCCATCCT
>NW_020189809.1:1161607-1162569 GCF_900000015.1 Plasmopara halstedii
TGGACTGGCGAACAGAAATGCACGGTTAAATTCATTTGCCCACAATGCTTCACCGGCTTCATTTCCATCAAAAAATCCATCGTAGATCCTTCCAGCATGCGGCGTAAAAGAGCTCACGTAACAATCAGTTCTCCAAGTAAAGTAGATTGATGATCTATTAAGCTGGCGGTAAGCCACATCCTTATGCTTCGTCATGAACAACAGAAGCAAAAATAACCCAAACACTGACTTTCCAATCCCACACAAGAATTCTACACAGCGATGAATCTGACCTCAATTGTTGCTCAATGATATTATAAAGGTCCCAATATTCCTTTCGGATGTACAAGCCTTTGTCAATCGATATACCAAAGGGTATTTTCGGAGTATCCAACAATTTTCCAACCTTGAGTTCATCACCACCGTTAAGTTTTTTGACAAGTGCCTCCAATTCTTTTTCGTCCGCTGCCGTTTAACGCCTCCATCTTTGGTCTGAACCACCACTAATACATGGATTTCCCCTTCGTTTGTCTCAAACTTCTCTCCGAGGTACTTTGGATTCTTAATCCACAACAACGGATTCATGTGCTCAAGAAATTGCGGATGTCTATTGTCATACATTATCACAGCCCTCTGATTTTCGTTAAACGCCACAGTTGCTGCCCCATCCTCATCTAGCCATGTGTTGCCTCTCTTGGCGAGATATAGCTCTAATTTGCTGGCAGCAAAATCGAATTTCTGCTTTTCCGCAATGACATCCGTCAAGTCATCCACAGATTCGCTTGCATCGATCGTTACGGAGAATGCACTCCCTGCTTTTCCTACGAGCGCACAGAAGACTTTCACCATGTTTCCATTTGTTTTTTGCGGGCGAGGGACGTTCGATCCATTCCTATCTCATGGCGTCACGATTTTGACACCACCCCATACCATCAATCAAAGATAAAAATATTTATTTACATAGACACAAAAGGCATGGATAT
>NW_020189809.1:1162579-1162676 GCF_900000015.1 Plasmopara halstedii
ATTTGACCCAGATCATCTGATTGATGATCCTTGACTTGCTTTGAGTCCCATGGACTGTAGGTGCTTGGTCAATTTAGCTCTTGACACAGACTTGGTC
>NW_020189809.1:1162755-1167296 GCF_900000015.1 Plasmopara halstedii
GCTGAACACAACGCAGGTTTGTAAACTTTTCCATGACTAAGTTCACAGCTGATACTCTTAATTTTTTTGCAGCTTCAACTTCAAGCTCAGCTCAGCCGCCAAGAAATTCAACTGCAGACAATTGTGGCTCTGCTGAAGCAGTCTTCCAACTCATCTGGTACTGTTATGCCTCCATTTAGTGCAATTGTTCCGCCCGAGTAAGAATATAGATCGTAAGACGTGTTGCTAAAGGCGAATTGCCGGTTTTGTGTTACCAATAGTTATATGATAATTAAATTGGTCGTTGACGCCGTGTTTTTTTTCAAATTTGAGCACTCAGCAAACTGTTATTTTAGGACTTTAAAGCGATATAAAGGTCAGAATTTGAAAATGAAGAGGCAAGATTTGAAATGCATGCTTAGATCTATAATTTATTGCAATCTTTTTGTGTAGGTTATAAGCCTCGAAATTTTCCATTTAATTGGCTGAAATAAATATTGCTCTTCATTGTAGCACACCAGGATGCAAAGTACACTTACTCCATAGCGAGAGTAATGGCTTTTTTACTATCTTTAACTATATGCTTGCTGCGCAGATCCTCATGAAGAGAAGCAAAAAGCTCTGCTGCAACGCATTGCCGGCTCTGTGGCTCGTCTAAATGAAGTTGTCAAGGAAATAAACACGCAAATAGAGGTCCGTGGAATGCAGAGATTTCGTATTTACGTTCCAATAACATTGGTACTGTCTGTGGCAATATTACAGAAAAGCGATACTTTTCGCGAGGAGCTGACTTTTACATGCCAAGTGTGGAAGGGATACGAAAGCCGCGTACAGTCGCATTGTGATACTGCAATTGCTGCAGCTTCTCAAAAAAAGTATCAGCACCCACCGTAGCGAAACAATGTCTTTCTGCTTCAAATCGTTCTTGAATATCATTAAGCGAATGCACATCATGTAGTGTTCTTGATAAGCCTCAATCTCTTCACAAATTCGTCTTAGCTCGCTCATAAATTTTAATTAACAGCGCTTTCTAATATATGTCATAACGAGGACCACTATTTTACCATCAGTATCAAAATCTAACTTCAAGTCAAACGATAGTCAACTAAGGTCACTCCTCTTTTCATTAAGCTTTTGCAATCACGTCAACATGTAACACTCGCTACTGATCGATTGTGCAAATCAGAAGAGATCCAAGCCACCAAAGCTTGGAGAAGGTCTATGTCATGTTGTTTAAGCTGATGATCTGCTTTCGATATAGCCTTGGCTCCACCATGTTGAGCATCGTCATGAAGACGTTCGAGGTGGCGAAGAAATGAGCCATATAAACGCTCGCGCAGCAGTGCGACCCACCGCACTTCCTCAATAGTGTTCATTTCGTATACAATCCAGTCATCAAGCACTAATAACCATTTATTATCCACAGCGGAGTCAAGTATGTCAAGATCCTGTTTTTCGATCGTCTGAGTTTCCATCGAACCCATCAAGAGCGTCTGCAAAAGTACTGATGGTAATCTGGTGCCATATTTTGCAAGACGTGTGCGCTCCGACTGTATCATCTCATGATACACCAGCCACTCATCAGGTGGACTGACCGCATTATTATCAGGGCCATGCTGCTTAACCTTTTTAGAGTCTACAGCGGTCCACAAAACCATCGACGTACCATCTAATTTGACTTTAACCTTTTCTTTCGAAGTCCAGTTGCGATTTACACCACTTGAGTAATTAAATAACGCGTTAGGGTACATGCCGACACTAAGTCCCATCAAATACTTGGTCATGCTATCCATTGTTGACGATATGCTTGCCTCAGGTGTTGCCAGCAGTTGAGTCGCAGAAGAAAGTCCCAAACGTTCTAGATCTTGTTGAAGCTGTTTGTATACAGATACCAGTTGATCCAATGTCTGTCGATGCAAATTGTTTCGAGCACAGAAGGCATCAACTGATTTATAGGAGGACTGCCCTTGTACTTCGAGATACGCATCAAATGCCTTCCACAACACAAAGTGATCGCTTTGTACGGCAAACGAGAAAGGTGAATCTTTTTGAGCAAACATTTTTTTTGACCGACTTACCTGACGCTGTTCCTCGGGTGTCATACCAAGGTAATTAATGAATGGATCGCGATATCCACTCAGAGTGCATGTAGTTTTTAGAATGGCTTCAAAACAGCCAAACGTATGGCCCCACAACAATAACTTTGCCATTTGCACTGAAACACCTCCGGCGCAAATGTGTGCCAAATGCCAACCTAGTAATGTCAATGCCTGTTTGCATTTTCCATTGTTGACGATTGCATGCATATCTTCTAATCGATGCAGTGACGCATCAATCGAAGTCTGGCTCGGTGCATCCATCGCCTCCAGTAAAAAGTCCTTAGCATCGCTGATGTGGAGCTTCTTTTCCAACTGAAGTAGCTTTATTTGTAACAATAGCTCTTCCAATGGTGTCGTGAGTAATTCGGGTAGCATAAAGTCCTTCATCGCTGTCTTGTAGCGTTCCTTGGAGAAAAGACGAAAACAAATGCCTGCTCGCACGCGACCTGCACGTCCTGTGCGCTGCATACAATTTGCTCGAGCTACCCAAGTGGTCTGAAGTCCCATCACAAACGATGAGCTAGAAGTTGCCGCAAGTGCGTGGGTCTGTTTTGACTTGCCACAATCAATCACGAAAACGACATCTTCAATCGTGAGACTCGTTTCTGCGATGTTGGTCGCTAAGACCAGCTTCCGCTTGCCAGGTGGCGGCGTCATAAATGCACGACGTTGTTCTTGTGCGGACAAGCGTGAGTGAAGAAGAGCCACTTCATATTTGCTGGAAGCAAATAAAGCTCGCGAATCCAGCAGAGCTCTTTCCATATAAGAAATTTCTTCCCATCCAGGTAGAAATACTAGAATCGCTCCTTTTCCATCCTCGTCCAGCGGAAACTTTTGGTCAATAAAGAAGATCAGCTGCAGTAAAAGATCATAATCCACGGCTTGATCTTGTTTTAATGCATCTAGCTGCTTCACATACGAAGATAGAAGTGTTACCTTCGCATCTTCGGTAACATCACTTAACTCGCCTTGTAAAGTATCTCCCATAGCAGCAACAGGTACGAAAACAGAAACATGTTTCTGCGTCGGTGCTGATAATGCGTCAAAATCCACTATTCCTTCTCCGAAGCAGGTCGCTACGTGCATTCCAAATGCCTCTTCGTCAGCAAAAGTAACACCACCACACAAAGGGCAATCCAGGTCACTCCTTCGATTTTCTCCATTTACTTCCTGCCAGCAAAGTTCAGTACCAATATGTCCGGAGCGCGAGTCCTCCATAAAAGGCAGTGATGAGCTTCGATCACTTCTAAGCAACGCAAGTATATCTTCAAGATAAAAAATCGTGACAGGAAAATTTGTGCCACCGACCATCTGCAGTGTCGGCGCTGGAAAATCCGGCTGAAAATACTGTGAGAACTTCTCGACTTGTATTGTTGCGCTCATAAGAATGACCTTAAGATCCGGTCTTTGCTTAAGAATCGACATCTTGATTAAAATTAGTAAGAAATCTGTGAATTGGTCACGCTCATGCACTTCATCGAGAATGATATGGGAAAATCCTCGAGCAAGTGGGTCATTCTGAAGCCACTTAAGTAGAATACCCGTTGTGCAAAAAATCAGCTTCGATTGTTTCATATCAAAGGATGAGTCAAATCGGATAGCATGACCCACTTCTTTGGAATCTTGTCCGATGCGTTCACGTCTCACACGTTCTGCAAGCGAGATGGCACTAATTCGTCGAGGCTGCGTGCAAAGAATCCTTGTCTCTTCTCCACAGCCACGTGCCAACGCGTCATCAAGTAGAAACTGCGGGATCTGAGTCGACTTTCCGCATCCCGTATCACCTGATATCACGACAAGTTGATTGTTTGCTACAAGTTCTAATATTTGTTGTCGATATTCATACACTGGCAGTTTAAGGGTTTCATTTGATGGCGTCCTTCGTATCTTGACTCCGGTCTTCGTTTTGTTGCTTGCTAGTGGCTTAAAGGTAAATTCGCCGCCTCTTCCTCGATTTCTTCTAGGAATTGATGCCAATGGTGTGAGATCTTTCGCGCTAAAGGGATCCACGGCACCGTCCGTAATAGGATAATTCTCCATGTATGCACGTACAATGGGTGGAAACCACTCGACTGTTGCCGCATTAAGTGGTACAGCCTGAAGTCGAAGTGAGACTTTCTGCATGGACGCATTTTTCTTTACTTTAGCCACGTGGATGAAGCGATTAGCACCCTTACCCGAGCTCTTGGAAAAAAGTCCATATTTTTGCGCTACAGAATGAATGTATCGCCGCTGCGTACTGTCATAAGTGGCAGAAAAACTAATATCAGTGCGATTGCCGTCTTCGACTAGGGACTGAAGGGCTGCGTGAATTTCCATAGTGAAGCTCTCATCGAGGCTAATGAGGTCATCGGAGCTATTCGAGTTCGGGGCGTAACGCACGCCGGACGATGCACTTAGGTTAGAGCCGTAACTAGCTTTAACTTCAATCCCACGGCCTTGTCTGCCGCCATTATAAGCACC
>NW_020189809.1:1167306-1175534 GCF_900000015.1 Plasmopara halstedii
CATTCGTAAAAATCCGTCAATATCACCTACCACAGACTTTCCAAATTATTCAAGCGGCTACTGAGTATAGTGTCGAATTGTACTAATTTAATCAGATCAGGACACTTATATTAAGGTGCGTTTTTTAAAAGTGACGCTGCAATCAAGCATAAATGATGCGCAAGTTGAGAACTATCACTCGATGTTCGCTTACAGCGCATAGAAGATGACGGCGGAAATGATAGCGAGAGATCTGGGTGCCACAGTGGAGACAATGTTACCAAAGCTGACATTTGGCTCTGAGGGACTGGTGGGAGGGGCACTGCTCGTGTTTAAGCTGTCACTTTGGCTAGTCGAGTCAGACTCCACAGCTGGAGCTTCCGTGGGGGCTCGGGTTGGTTGCGGCTCGATGTCAAACTCACTATTGTGCAATCTTTTGTCGGGATTATTAATGATATCAAGACCGCTCGAGGATGAGGCCATGGCAGCAGCTAGCACATCGTTAAGATTCTCGTAATCGTCGCCTGCTTGATCGGTCTCAACTTTTTGGGGCTTATTCGGTGCTGCATCGATCGTGAGACTCCTATCGTCGAAGGTGGAGGCCAATGCAGACGCTGTGCATGCAACCATTAAGAAAGCACACCCACACACTCGCATCATGATAATACGAACGATACACGTTGTTGATAAGTCAGATGTGGTGGTGGTCATTGTGGGTATTTGGTGGTCAAAAAAAACAGCCAGCATCCTTTCTATGGTTGCGTGAACCGTATATTTAAAGGAGGTGGCTTCATAACCTCACAAAGAGGTTGTTTTTGTGTGGGGTGCAATGGAACTTCTTGCAAAACGCAGTCAGCCAAGAACAGTTTAGATACGCATATCGCCGCGGCGTCTGGGATCTAAAATACGACAAGAGTAATCTAAATCGACACCTATGAGAATTCACAGCCTATTTAATTGCGCCACTTTTCAGATAAAAAAAATTGATAAAAAGACTTTAAGTTTTGTTCACGAAAACGTAGCTTCAGAGAATGTTAGGCCCAGAAACAGAAACTATTTAACAAAAATACATCTGTCTGACATTTCGGTCTTCCAGAACATTTTCGGTAGTATTTGCATTTTCCGGATGCATGACTTACTTTTCTTCTGCTGCTTCACCGATCAACAATTTTTTGCTCTTGTTTCTGACCCTCATAAGCCACGATTAGTGCTTGCTGCGCTTGTCTAGCACATTCAGTTTGTCCAAGAGCTTCGTAAGCTCGTGAAACAGACTCAATGATAGCTTTACGGTGACCTTCGTTTTTTGCCCTCGAGATATCAATCAACTCATAAATTTCAGCCATCGTCGTCCAATCATTCTCATCCTCAAACGTTTTCAAGAGTTTAAGACCCACTGCTCCACGAAGCGGATGTTTTTTGCTTGAAGCCACCCACTTCTTCAAAACAATTTTTACACCCGCGAATCGTCTATTGTGACAGCATTCACGAAGAAATACACCCAAATGGTGCTCACTCGTAGACAAACGAAAGACATCATCGAATTGTGCCATGAATGTCAGTAACTTCTCATCTCCAACACTCTCTGGGCTACTGCAAAGTGTAGGGACCAACTTTTTTATCAAGGAAAGAGTGAACACATTTTGCAAGTCCGATTTGTCCACATCGCGCATCAAAGCGATAATATCCACACAGTTTTTCTTTTCGCACAAATATTTAAAGATGTTAGCCATGAGTGCAAACCGGTGGGAACCGATATGTGATTTTGTCGCCTTGATGAGATCCCATGCATCCGCGGGATTCTCCATCAACAAGAATGCATTCACAGCCATGCGGACACTTGTATGATGAAGAGGTGCATTTACAAATTTAGCATGAAGGGACAATAGTTCAGGAACCCTTTCACATTCGTGTGCGTACACAGCCGCTGTAATAACGCGTGTAAACAGATGTTGCTCCCGCGGTTTAAGTCCATCAATCTCCATCATCGCATCAAATAATGCAAGGACGCTCTGAGCAACCTTAACAGACTTTTCCATGCGCTCCGGATTATACTCTTGCTCCTGAATCCGTTTCCGGCACATGTCGTATGAATCTCGTGGTGTCGTTAACATCAAACCAGCTTCCTCATTTTTACATTCACCAAGATTTCGGTTGCTCATCTTATGCTTTGCTTTTGGCCGAAGAAAGTAATCAGTGTCAAATGTACAAATGGCACGCAGATAATCAATGGTACGCAATTTGAATCCCTTGACCCGCATTTCTTTCAGAATTGCGTCCAAGGCATCAACCTTGTGCGTCAGAGAGACTGTGAGGATCAGTTGTCTATAGAAATATACCGAGATTGGTAAATTATTATGATTGACCGATTCATAAAAATCAAACACTTGATCAAAGCGTTTTTGTGCGATCAACACCGATAGGTACTGAACATTCATGTTCGCCGTGACGTATACTCCTGCTTCTTGTGCCCGCTTGTACATGTCAAACAATTTAGGGTAATATTCCGGCCCACACATAGCACACGCACTCATCCCCCACGAATAAAACATGCGGAGGTGGCTGCTTAACGTGACAATGCTTCTATCTTCCATAACATTTGACCCTGGAAGCACGACGCCTATTCCTGCCTTCAACCGTCTTGCAAGCTCTTCAGAAAGTTTATTTCGATGCTCAACGATAGCGAGTGCCAGCGCAGGCTGCTTTGAAGTAACCAACAAGGCCAGAGCTTCCTGCTCCGTATATTTTGTCAGCGTGTCATCGAAGCGCAAAGGTCGAAACTCCGTCTCATGGTCGTGCTCCCTCTTAGACTCACTTTTTGATATTAGCAACAACGGACACTTTCCCTCGAGTCCCATGACAGAATATAGAGGCGCGTAGCAGTCAGCCACACTTTTGATGATGGTCGTGTAAAGCTTTTGTTTGGCTAGCGACTGCATCCAACGTTTTTTTTTCTCAATGCCACGACGAAAATGCTCACTTAGCGAGCGATCACATTCGACATTGGTGCCTTTTAATTTTTCTGCGTGTTCGTCTGTATGACCGAGATCATCTGGATGCTCTGTGTCTTCGAAACCCTCGAAAGCGCCAGCAATGGCAAACGACGGCAACTTTTTTAGATTCTGCTTGCAGGCTGAGCTCTCTTCAGGCCTGGATGATAATTTTCGATGAATCATATGCGCATTAAAATCACTGAAGACCGCATGTGATGAAAGATGCGTAGTTCCTGCTCGCGAGTGTCGCATCGCCCGCGTCAGGAGCGCCAAGCAACGCGATCGAGGCATGAGCATAACTCTTCTAATAAGAATCGAAATATACAAAAGTAGCACATGTGCTTCAATGATCGCACTCTTCAATCATTTAGCACAGCCACACACGTCATCTGACCTTCATGCTGGCTGAGGTGGCGCGGCGGCGATCGTCGTGGTTACGCTCATTGCCAGCCGCTCAGCATTTACCCCGAACTCTTCAGTTGTATGCAACTTTTCAACCTTGTGAAAAAAGAAAGACAGGTCCGCGGGTGATGGTACGCAAAGACCTGAGATCACTTGGAGACAAGTCTCAAAGTCTTGACGCCCATCTACAACTGCATGTGAGCGGTGATTGCAATGCGCTCATTGGTGCTGATTTGAAATCTCAAACCGAGGAGCCGTTTGAAGGCAAAAAGAAGGTGGTAAGGCAGCCAGTTATACTGCCGGCGGACGCGGAAGCTGGGGTCTTTCCATCGCTCATTGCCAGCGCTTCACCGGCCGAATTTGATCTTAACAGAGCACGGGATAGTCTGCAAAATATGAGAAGTGATCTGATGGACCGTCGTTTAGCAGTGATGAAAGAGTCTAGATATCAGCGAGCACGGAGGAGACTCAAGGCAGCAACGGGCAAGCTGGATCGCATGCTGTACGCTATGTGCCAGCAGCAGGACTACCAGCAAGTCGAGGCCGTAGCTTTTCTATGGGAAAAAGAATTTCCACAGTTTGCAGGACAGCGAAAGCACTGGTCCGTTATTTCAGAACACTATGCCTTAGTGCTTAACTGCCAGCAACGATTTCAAGACGTCGTCAACAAATTCTCGTTCTGTTACAAAGAAGAAGATCAGAGTGCTGATAATCTCAGCGTCTTAACTCCACGACTGGCTCAATCGATTTTCGTTGCGCTTGGACATCTGCGTGATGCTGCTGGTGCTCTAAAATTATTAGATACAATGCAGCACCGTGGTATTCATGTGACAAAAGTTTCGTACTTTCACGCGCTCAACGCTCTTTTGCATGACCAGACTTTCACTGATTTTGAGTGTGTGCTGCAACTTTGCGAGGAAATAGTCACCAAGTTGCCCGGAGAAAACGTACCTTTGTCGCTGTTGCCAATGGTTATGATGACTGCCGCAGCTTGTGGCGAATCCGAACGGGCAATGAAGTTCTACAGCCACCCACCAGATTTACCCATGTCGATTTTCACTGAGTTTAGATTTGACGTTTGCTTGCAACAGTTGGCTCATCTTGGCGAAGACAAAATGGTGATGGAGATATACCGCAATGTAATGGCGTCACGCAAAGCTAGCCGCGATCTCAAACAAAGGGTATCTAAGTTTCTTTTCAAGAAGCAACTTGTGCTGGTAACAACTAATTCTCGCTGTAAACGTCTCGGTGCGGCATGCATAATTTTGAAAATTATGAACAAGCACCAAATTCTTGTGAGTCACCATGCTATCTACCCCTTAATGCGTGCACTCTTTCTTAAACCGCTGCCAGTATATCACATAAACAGCGTTATTGATGCCAAAGATGACCAAAAGTTTCATTTTCGAGTTCAATCTGCGGAAGACCTGCACAATTTTTTTTTGCAGTTTTCTAACTCGTTGAAATGGAATGAATTTGCACTATGTGAAGCTGTCATTGCTGCGGTTCGCGCTGATCGTGCTGATTTGGTTGACAGTCTATGTGTTTACGCGTTAAATAATTGCATTTCAATCAAGTACGCAGCGTTAGAGCAGATGGTGGTATATTACTATCGATCGGGTCTCATCAACGATCTTGAGCGTGTGTCTACCATGGTGCGTGCATTGCGTTTAAACAAGCACATTCCTCTAGGGATTGCAGTGACAGAAATTGGAATGACAGCTAATTTCCGGCTGCATCGATACGAGGAAGTTGTCATGCTCTTCGAAGATTTCTCGTCTTTGGACGGTGAGCGGAGACGAGTTCTAACGCGCAAGTTCATGCTTCGGACGGTGCTTGAAGCGTACAAAAATTTGGGACTAAGTGACAAAGCAATGGCGATTCAAGAGCTGCTTCGCCAGCATCAAAGCAGTTTACTGGATAGTTCTGATTTTTTTGGTGAAGATGAACTGATGGCAACGAGTCTTCGTAATGATGATGTCTCGGCAACAATTACAAGCGAAGATAGCGAAGATAGCGCAGATTACTACAATTGCACTGGCAAAATCGGTGAGCAGGAGCGGGTAGCATTGCAAGGATTGGACCGCTACAAGTCTCACTGATCAAATTGGTGGATGCTAAAATAAAGTTGTCGGCCTCAAGATGTTGTGTTTAACGCTTCCACTTTTTGATAGTAGATACCGTTACAAATGTTCCTGTGATAGCGCGGCTGCACATCTATTTGAAGGACAAAAAATACATTTAAAGTGTGCACTTAAACAGGAGATGTCGACTGGAGCGCCGACAGAAGCGCTGGCCGCTTTTGAGCCGTTCGTACAATGGATTTTGTCTGCAACAACAACGGACTTGTCCTCTCTGCCTGGACAGTTTTTGTCAGGTTCTGTGGTCGACGATGGTGCTGATTACGTGCATGACGCTGATACTCCTGACACGACACCAAAAGGCCGGCAATCGTTTAATGAGGCATGCGATGCTCGACTTGCGCTAGCCGAAGCTGAAAGTGAGTATGAAACAGCATGGGATCAGCTGTCCTATGCTAGGAGAAACTTAGAGATGCTGGGTGAAGAGCTAGTGGCTTATCATGACGAGCGCAACGAAACTTTTAAATACATAGCTCTTTTGGAGCGACGGATCATGAAGCTGCTGCAAGACCGCGATTTGGCCATTGGAGAGACTTACACAACTGAAAAACTGATTCAAGACGCTCTATTTTTCAAGGCAAAGCAGCTAGAACGTCAAAAGCTTCAAGCTGAAGAGCAGAGAAAAGTGCGGGTTGCTTCAGCCTTGCGCAAATTGCTGCTACATCGAAGCGGTGACGAAAGTGGCAACAGCAGTAGCGATTCCCCGACTGCGACTTTATCACTAAGTTACACTGAAAAGGATGTTCAACGTCTTCACAAAGAGCTAGCAGATTCGAAAGTAGCAGCTGCCACAGCAAAAGCTGAACAAGAAGAGCGACGTCATGCCAAGCGTCGGGCGGAGCGCCGGTGCGTTGAGTTAAAGCTGGCACTTGCTCAAATTAGCGCTGAAGAAGACGACCTGCGAACCTCTTTGTATCAATTGACTCGAGCACGCCGTAATTCTGTAGGCCACTTGCAACAAATATCGCTCTTTTCGTCTGCCGCGCTGCCGCTGGAGACCCCACCAGCGCCAACTGCAGGAAAGTGGGCGAGTACGAGGTAGCATGTTTACTTAAATCGAAACTTAATGCAAATAAATTGACAGTTATATACATCACACAAATCAGAAGCCCATGGTCTTTAACGATGACTCGGACGAGGAGCAGCAAAACCCTGGGGCATTGATGTGGTTAGAGGGTGACTCACTCGCACCACCTTGCCAGAGTGACCACGATATTGTGTCTAAAATTGTTGAGTTTGCTCGTGTAACCCCTGCTGACGTGCGTCCAGTCACTGCAATCAAAGTGTTCGCCTTCTCACTGACTTTTATTACAATCCTTTATCAATGCTTCAGGTCCTATTTGACTTGGGCTGCGGTGACGGCCGAATTTGTATTGAAGCTGCCAAACGCTACGGTGCACGCGCTCGTGGCGTGGAGATTGAAGAATTCTTGATAATGCGCTTTCGCGAGCTAATTGCAGCAAATAATTTACAACAGCTCGTGAGTGTATCGCATGGTGACCTGCTGGAGGAGGATCTGTCCGAAGCTACGGTCATTGTCACGTATCTGCTGCCCGACGCGCTCGACCAACTTAGACCAAAGTTCATCAAGCTTTTAGATCAGTCCTCCAAGGACGTGCGCATTATATGTAACACATGGGGTATTCGTGACCTTACTTACGATGAACGTCACGATGTAGGACCATACAAAAATGTGCCTCTTTTTATTTACAGAAGTCGCGGTCAATCTCGCACGTCCAGATAAAGAGGGTAACTAGCAGACATTGAAGAAAGACAAAATGCAAGAGACAGGATGTATATTCGAGCTCGTAATGTTGATCCGACAGGGCACATTTGCAAACCAGGCGCACACTGTTCGTGTCTCGAGCGTATATCAGTGCTGTTGTCGAGCGTTCATTACTGCACTTAATATAATGTGCTACAGCTAATTCTTTTAAAATCCGTTCAGGCGCTGCCGGACTTGTTAAGGCGGTGCACCACAAACATGCTCGTGTCCAAATAGGCGAGTGTCACATTTTTAATGCAGTCCTTCTCCTTGTATGAAAGCTCAGAGTCGGGCTTACTCGCACTACATTTGTCCCAGGCGAGCGCTGTAATTTTCGAAATGGCTTGCTGGATCAAAGCGCGCTGTTGCTCTTCCATAATCAATTGCTGCATTTCTGCGGCGCCCGACGACGTACCACCGCCAAGATTTGACGAAGGCGTGGAAGATTGCGAGTCGAATGATGATGACACTGCAGGTGCACTGTAGTCATAATTTGGTTCTTCGTATGCATACGAATCCGAGGAGGATATAGAAGGCTCTGGCTCCTTACTCTTGCCAAAACCGAAGAAGGACATGAGCGGCGGATGAATAGAAGAAATTTCGATATTTAAATGAATTCATCATTAAGCTGCAATCAAGACCCCCATCCTGATTGGTCAGTAATGGACCTCTCCACAATCTGAGACTCCATCTTCCCGAACGTCCACTGCATGTACAGTGCTGGCCAAAAATATGTAGCCATGACTAATTCTCAAATGTTTATGTCAATTTTCAGCGAAATACCGTGTAGAAACGCTATTGAGACAAAGAGCTTCCGGAGCATATCATTTTTTTCTCACAGACAATTTTTCGTTGTGGAGATCAAGAAGCGACCATCACTCTGACCCTGGACGAAAGTACGTAGCAGCGTGAAGTTCATGCGCTTTTGAAGATTGCATTAGCAGGAATTAT
>NW_020189809.1:1175544-1190394 GCF_900000015.1 Plasmopara halstedii
TCCGCCAGTAATTGTCGAAATGTTTGCTTCAGCATAGACAGCCGAAATCAATCCCTTGATATCATTCGGGTGAAATTCGACGTTGTTGTAGGTGATTGGACACAAGGGCTCTTTCTCGAAAACAGCTGCAGGCGCCACCCCATGACTGAGACCAAACCATCTCGGAATACAGATGCCCTTACCACCACGATTGGTGCATATGTCCTCTTCATCTGTGCAAGACCAAACACATGAAGGCCTTGAGTCGGGCACTGAATAAATGCCAAGCCTGACGGACACCTTTCCTTCAGTTCGGTTGCATTCAAACCGAAAGCCATTGCATACTTTTCAGTTGGAGATGGTTGGTCGGCCTTCCATGGGTAGTTGATACTGTCGAAATAGGTATCCCAGATAGGGCCGTTCCAGGGTGCTGTTTCGAGTCTTGCTGAAGTCGGAAGGTCCTTGAATTTCCTTTCAAACTTCGCCCCGAAGAATTGCTCCATCTTTGTAAGAGTATCGCCCTCTGTCAAGGCTTCGAGTTTGCGCTCTGGAGCTCCTTGTACTTGCAGTACAAATAGAGCGATGGAAGTGGAAACGATGCTGCCAGACCTCATGGCGTTTACTGTTGATGCAACTTTTGGGTTATCAGGAAATTTTGAAAGTGATAAGCGTTAACACTTTCGAACGAGTCGATATCTCTGTGACCTGGGAAGTAATTTACTTGGACCATAGTGTAATTATATAAATAACTTCTAAGCTCAACTGACTTCAGGCTATATGAATCGATAATGGGATTCTAGCTCGACGACGATTTGCTATACCTTGACAAGGAACAATATTATGGTGTACGTACACACTGCATTTTTGTGCATTGCAAAACAAAGGTACCAAATACTTGTACTGATGAGGACGATGAAGACGAAGGTCCATGAGACAAGGCTCACATGATGCAATGCAAATGTTATCTGTGGATGATACCCTCATGAATTTTCCCGAAACGTGTGGTACACGCCCCTATGTGGATCGTCTCCCCTATGTGGTTCATCTCCCCTATGTGGATCATCCTACCATTTTCATCCTGTGCTGTGGTGAATCTGTGACAAATACAATACAAACTGCCATTGAAATACCATAAAAACAAATCGGAATTGCCAGGCCTGTTCGTATTTCATAATCTCAAGAATTCTGAAGCAATTCGAGGATACTCAGGATGTGTGCTGTTTGAGAGAGGTGGCAACAATAGGTTGGGGAGATTTAAAGGATGATCCACACAACAAATCTACTTTAATCATTGCGTACAGTAAAAACGACGTTTATAAATTAGACTTAAAGTGTATACTGTTTTTTTATCAACAGAAGCAAAGAAGTATATTGGAGTAGATCCTGATCTATTATGTATGCAGTTTTGCAAAACGCAATTCTCTATATCTTCTCTTCTCTAGTGAACAAAATTTTCAATATACGTTTGTGTATCGTGAACAATCAAATTACTAAGGTAATGGTACTATCAGCTCTGCAAAGAGGTCCGTGAAGCACGTGAACTGGTAGCTTCGATTCCGTTAAACGCGTACGTTGAGTTTTTAATTAAATAAAATTTATTAAAATAAAAACAATGTAGTTATTTAATACTTTAGAGGCTCTGTGTGGCTTGAGCATACGAGTCCAACCTTTGGGCATTGTATACAAAGACGCTTTGATTAAAGAACCTCTGTGCAAGGTGCTCGGTATCCCTGCTTCACTAGGTAGACCTCACTGTCAATCCAAGGACCGAGTTGCAAAGATCTTTGTCCTTCAAGAGGATGAAACACAACTTTCTCAATCGCCTGGTATCGGAACAACTAGCGCTTAGAAAAAGTTGTGCTTCGTACCGCCAAGTATGCTGTTGCCTCTCGACTGACGAATGGTGTAGCATATTCGGCGGTCGAAAGGCCAGAAGCGATTATGAATCGCCTGGAGGCGTCTGGAACTCAACCACCAGGATGGCATCTATTGATTGCGCAACCGACTCCCAGCGTGAGGTCACTGATGTTAAGCGCTTAAAGCTTGATGGGTAGAAACAAAAAATCATTTGGATTGCCATGGTTAAGCTCCAAAAAGACAGCAGCATACCGCTCTTGTTGGGAGGCCGGGCGCAAGAATGAACACTATCGTACCATCTCTTTGGAGCGCGAAATTTGCGACATTGGTCACCGGTGCTTGCACCTCCTAATGAGGCTATTGGGTGCGTTCTAAGATATTGTTTACAAGTGAAGAGAGGTCGAACCTAGCGGGCTATATCCAGGTGCTGCAAAATTGTATCACAATTACGGCAGACCCTCTTCCGGGGGAAGTAACTCTTACTGTTATGTGGTTTAAGTGCACCCTGCACAATTGAACATTTCTACTTAAAGTGTCTACGCTGACAAGCGCACAGAGATTGGGCTCAAACGCTATACCCAGGAGATAAACCGCGAGTATCAGTAGTAACTAGTCCCTCGGTTGCTTCACTATTATAATAATGATATATAATTGATGTAAACATATACTACATATGAATGCATTGTAAACGCTTCTTGCGTGATGTAGGGCTAGACATATGTTTACCCTAAATTCTTCTTCGCGGTACCCTCATTTAAAATTACATCAACTTTTTTCAATATCATCACGTTATGATCGTTGATCTAAAGCATCTGAACTTGCTCGCCACGTTAGCGCGAGGCCCTTACACACGTATGCGCAAAAATTTCTGAATACAAAACGAGCGACAAACGGTTGGGTCGCATAACGCTCTCTAAACCCACAAACCACGACTACTCAATGATGCAACCTGCGCCGAGAGCAGCGGTCGGGAGAAGCGGTACTCTCCTTCTAAGCCATAATTCGGGTACAGAATGCTGGCAAAAGTGCCAATAAAAATCTCACTGATTGCAAGTATGGTGCCTCGTTGTCTTAACTACTTACAGAGCTGCAAGCTAGCTTTTGCAAAACAAACGTCCGACTAGAATGTCGGTTGGCTCTTAGTTTTGCCTAGTAAAAAAAATGATGCGGTCGTCGAGGTAAGAAAACATTCACCTCGAGCTCATGTTGTTTTTATCCCCAATCATCTCCTTGTGAAAGTTATAACAACTGTCGAGCTCACCACAACTTTGGTTCCTGATTGATATTGAAGAGCGCTGCACTCGAGCGGCCTGCATCTTTCTAAGAGATGATAAATGATGAGAGTCCGAATTTGCTAGGTCATAAGCGGAAACGGCGCAAAAACTGTTCTGCTACAGTGAGGTCGCAAGAATTTAATAAATTTGAAGTGCGAGCATCTCATCCTCTTCATTGGCAAATATTGACAGCCCTGGTGTACATTAAACAGGGGAGTTAGCCATTGTGGTCAGATTAAGCAGTGCTGACGGAGCATGATCCTCTCGGTGCTGGCTCTCGTTAACCATCTGATTTGTAGCGGCACGTTGCTGGAAATACCCAGCTTCAAAAGTCCTGGCGTGCGTCCAATACTGGGATTGGTCATACGTCGAGCGCGCTTTTTTAAAACGCATCGCGCTGCGTGAGTTACGAAACCCTTAGATCTGCGTCAATGATACGGAGTGAAAGATACCTTATTACATGATGTAGGAAAAACAGAGATCCGTCTAAGAAAAAGATTTCGTTCCGACTAGCTAGTAAGAGCGGTATTGTTCTACTTCATTGACTAGCCATTGAACGCAGAAGAGCGCAAAGGACGGCTGGGATTGTACCTCGGCTTCCGGAGCTCGACGCAGGGCCCTTTCTTTCTTTCTTGACCCCTATCGAGTCCATTGAGCTCGATCATCAATTATTGCATCATCTTCTTCACTAACAATCTCCTCGACGACTGAACAGTTCTCGGGGATGATAAGCGTGGTAAAGACTCGCTTAAATAGGGATTTTCTGCGTCCTCCACCTGGTTTTGCAATATGCTTGAATCATCAGCGATCAAGGCCTTGGGCCTACCAGTGAGCCATAAGAATGTACCTTGAGACGCCAACGCAAAAAGAAGGTAATCATTATATTATTACATCCGTGAGCGGTATAACGTATTGTGCTTGAAACAATATCTCACGAAGCGTAGACACGATATGTGTGTGTGATAATACAGCGCATTCTGAAGTCTGTGACCCTTATACAAGTCTATATTGCATGCATCTGAAAATTCTGGCGCTCAGCCATAACGTCGGACACTTGGCGTGTGACGCTACATATAACATACAAATCCACAATTTCGCCACGACATATAGCCGGGCTGGAACCTTCGATGCAAATAATGTCGAATTACCGATGCAAATTATTCGATAGCCCTTCCTCTACGAGATTGGAAACCAGAAGAGAGTTATACCAAATAAAGTGAGCTTTGTGGATGCATTCACTACGATATTGAACGCAAGCTTAATGAGTGGGAGCTTTTCGCTTCGGCACCGCTGTTCACACGCACGGATAAATGCGCCTACCATCCTCTACATTTCGGGTTACCAATATAGGATCTCACAGCGCAGCAGGATTTTATCATCCGAGGTAGCACCCAAAAGGGCAGCAAATGCTTTGATTAGTTCTCAATCACTATCGCTTCACCACCAGATCCACTTTACGTTTATCGATCATTTTGTCAGTGCTGAGGCACAGCAAGCCTTTCCTAGCATAAGAAATAGCAATACAGGCGCGCATCCACGCACTTTGCTGTCGCGGCATGTGTGCTCTTAAAATTTGTTGCTTTAAAGTTTGATCAACTCAACACATGATACAATTGATCCGTAAAATGTACGTAGCGCCTTGTCTGATGGTGATGTTACCATCTTGAGATGCGATAATTTATAGTAGGGGTCACGAAAGGGCAATTGCCACCACATTAAGCCGCGTCAAAGTAAGAGATGTGGTGATGACGTCGCTGTGTGCAACGATGCATGTTCTGAACAGATCACCGAAACGGGTTAGAGTCAATAGGTGCACCATGAACGTAAAGGTTGCGAATTTCAGTGCGAGTATCTTTTTGTCAGGAACAGGTACTCTTTCTCAGTCGTATTAAGCTGGCAGGACTGAAGCACGACCACACGTTCATGTCCATTGGTAATGCTTGAAGCTCAGCACACCATAGCACAAAGTTTGAAGCGTCGTATACAATATGGAATGAGCGATCCGAATTCGAAAATCCAAATGCGATAACTCATGAAACTATATTTTACAGCCTTAAAGTTTGCCCCTTATGCTGCTCCTTCATCATTCGGCATTATATTTCGAGGATATTGGTAAGGGATCGTGTCATGTCGATCTAGCTGGCGCAGTTCTTGTGCGAGAAGTCGGCCTGGCCAGACCACCATCTCAAGTCTTTCTGAGACAGCGACTTTGGTCAATCTACAACAATCTCATCATCGCTAAATATATCTGGAGGTCCTACTTTGAAAAAAGAATAGCTTAGAATTGTTATTTCATAGGCATCAAAAGCCCGCTCGTCGATATCGACTAATGGCGTTTTTGAGCTTAATCTCTACATCTGACCACTGCCCACAAGTACTCAACGTGGTCTCCACATACGACTTCCTAAGCTGTGCACGACCATTTTTCGAGTGTACTACCGCGACAGATTTGCGCACGGCCAGGATGCGATTTGGACAGCTCTATCTCTTAACTTGTTTTTGGTGCCTTATACACTTGCTGTAGCAGTCTCAATTACTACCAGATAAACCACTGTGGTCACGCATCGCAAAAAGAGAAATCGCTGTATATCGCTGACAGTTATTATATTCATCACCCAGACATAAGGACAAACAAAGGGCATATTGTTCTGCAGAACATGATTTTTTCTCCAAATTTGTGACTGCATTCAGCTTAATTTAAGCATGCGCAATATGCCGCTTGACGTTAGCCTTTCTGACACAAAAAGTCGACGCCAAGTAGGCCGATTAAACTTCTCACCAAATTCGCTTGCTTTGCACGTCAGAAAACATCAGCAACGTCACGCCATTCGTAATGTCAGGCTATTGCCGTATAACGCATTATTTTGCTCCGAAAATCAAGCGAAGTTCATGACGCACTTTGATGCCATATCCAGGGGATCTCGTATCACCAAATGTAAAATTCCTTACACAAAAATCAAAATGGATTTTTAAATTATTTCAGGGGAGTTACCGCGCTCCTTAAACCCAGTGCACTGAGATCACCCTGATTGGTAAGCTCATCCATAAACTTAGCTCTTTCTCTGGTACCAACTTTAACCTTTCTGTGGCGTCCTCACATTTCTCAAGCATTTTTTATCAATATATATAAGCTTCTGCTGAAGGTAATAAAGGAGGATTTTCAGTCCGCAGGACTTTCTCGAAAACTTCATTCACGACATTGATCTCTCTCACCATAAAACCGTGACGCTTTACTTCACCGCACGATGAGGCATGATGATTTTATTGTACTGTTAACTCTTGATAGCGATAAATTATAAAGTCGCGCTCTCCACCTTAAGCTTATTACTTCAAATTAGATCTATAGACTCTGGCAGGGAGAATGCGACATCCAGGCGCTTCTCCTTTCGGCTAATGCTGACACAGACAACAACAGCTCACAACTGTTTGTTACCGTTTCGACAGATATAAACTCAGAGGTTACGACATACAGTCGTTTTTTTTCCGCCACAATAGATACACACTTTGGAGTTCGCAATATATCTTATTTCTGCATCGTCTTTAGCTAGCTGGTCACTACCACTTCTGCCTTTCGAGCTCTATTGGAGAACTTAACAAAATATTGTCATTTATAGCGAACTGTCCTGTTTACTGCATGGAAGGTATCGTGGCTTGAGCCCGCGCCAGGAGTTCTTCTGTTTCCTGGTCGAGATCTTTACTTGACTCGCCAAAGCAACACCAATAGACACAGTGCGGTCTTCCTAGGCTTGACGCCTTCTCGTGAGGGGTTTATCGCCGCTTTTCGGCGCGCAAGGCGCTAATGCTCCGCACAATCAACTCTGAGTACCGCGAAGCTGTTCAGCACATACGATAACTGTCTCTTCTGCTTCGTTTTGGCCAAAATTCATCGTTTTTGACATATCCATACGGCTCTCACTTCCAATTCGCATACAGTCTTCGAAACACAGAAATTGTATTTAAAATAAAATGCAACACCCACCGCCCCACAGAGATGGTAAGGTTGTCGCGAATTATCTCGGTGCGAACTGCATCCAAAGGCCTTCCATTTAGTGGATAGCTTTTGCTGAAGATCTGACCTTATTGTGGCGGTGTGTATGCGCTTGTTGTCAGGGTCAACACTCATCAGATCCGTTGAATTAAGCTGCTCATGTTGATAACGTTACATTTATTCATTTGCGCACGTCTCGTTTGAGCTAGGTGACCACATGTGCGACACGCCGTGACTCTCTTTGAAGTATGGCCAAATATGTAGCTCAATTTTTCGCGTCGGGAACAACCATATACTCACCTCGGCTGTAAAAGTTCTAGACGTTCAACATCAGCCCGCTAACGATGGATGCTATTTGCCTCCTACCGATGACTGGCTAAAACGCTTCTGAATGGCGTCACCTGCGCATTATTTAAGGAAGCTAAGCAGTTTCAGGGGGCAATTACCATCCTCGGTCCTTAACTGGCTGCTTTGGAATCCGTTTGAGCCAGTGATGTAGTTAGCTTTAAAAACTGATTCTGTTGTCGCGGGGATGAATAATCAAACATTCATTTCCTGTCCCTATAGAAGTTACAGCTCTGATAGTATTTGGCGTTGAGATTGGGTACGGAAGCCACAAGTTCAAGATGGTTGCCGTGCACTTTGCACTGAAGAATCTCTAGCGGGACGGTAAGAAATAGCTGTGAGCTGCTGTCTAATGTGCCAGCATTGGTGGAGAGAAGAAGCGACTGGATTTCGCAATCTCCCTTCCAGAGACCATAAAGCCGAAAAAAAATGTAAATCTCTAATTGGAGCGCGCGACATTATAGATAGTGGAGATGAGTCTATGCTGTCAAGATGCTACGGAGCAGCAAAGCCATCTGCCGTGTGGGGCATTGATACCTCATAGGTTTGTGGCGAGAGATATCAATCACGCGTGATGAAGCTTTCTAGACAGTCTTTGGGACTGTAGGTCTTCCTTCACTTCCTCCGGCAGAAGCTTACATTGGTGCCGATCAAGTATGCTTGGAAAATATATGCATTGAAATGTAAGCCGAAGATAATATCGGAATGTTGCAGTTGGTTCCAAAGGAGTTAGGCTCAAGAACCCATCATGGATAGACTAATTATCATATTTTAGTGCTAACAGATCATATCACTGGTGGGGTAGCTAGCGCTAGAAACAGTTACGGACTCTAATATTTCTTGCTGAAGGCTTATTGCGACTTGCTGACAAGGTACTCACTATACGTCTTTCACCTGCATGACAGTGAGTCAAGAAATTGAGTTTGTACCCGGTAGTGATCATCTCAGATTTAGCCTCGCGCCAAGACTTATAAAGATAGTAGACGTATTGCGTAGCCGAGAGAAGGCAAAAGCCAGCCGGGTGAGGGCTGGCTTTCTAGCGCTGCTCGATCAACAAAAGGTGATTTGACTCCACGTTGAGTAGCTAGTAAACCATTGATAACACCAGGGCGGTCGCCAATACCTATAGAGTTGAACGTATCACCATCAACACAATAACACACAGGGGTTTGAGGGCCTGCTTGGAAAAATTCTTTGGCACCGCTACATTTATGATCTGGTGTGCATAGGTTGTTATGTCTTTCAGAGCAGAGTCAGGACCGCCCGTCGTAGTGCGCTTGCCGTAAGTGACTAATGACCGACCTTGATCTAAATTCTACACTAATTCATTATTGGCAACTGCTGTCCGTTGGATTAGATTTTCACTGTACACAGCTAGAATTGAGAGTGATAAGATTTCAAGTAGACGTCCAGTTCATCCGATACTCTTTGCACGATCAAGAATCAATTGATAATCCGGTCGAGCGTCTACTTCACTGATGCTGTATTGCAACTAAAGAGACAAGGAGCCTTCCCACCGGAGCAATAGTTATGTACGATATTCTGCGGCATTATGTTAAGAAATCATTATCCAAGATACATTCTTCACCAAGGGTACAAATCGGTGTGACCGCTGCGATTCTAAGAGAAGGTGGTATTTCTAAGGGGTTGTGGTCTTTGAGGTCAGAAAGTGCTCGAGGAGTGATGTTGTGCTCTCCTTCGCTCTGCGCTAGCAAAAGAACTAGATGCATTGGCGCAATATAAACTCGCCTCAGTCCGGCAAAACACATCAGATAGCAGCCGAAGTTTCTGCGCTAGTTTCGGGTCGTTAACGACAGGCTAGACGTTATGATGGGTCCCGCAGCAGTATGTCGCAGCTTTTCCAACCATTTAAGTAGTGCAGAGACCGTGAGTCATCCCTCTCTTGAGCGGTTCGCCTATAAGTCTTTAAGGGAACGAAGGGCTTTGGATTAAGAATTGAAGTGTGGCTACGATCGGTCTTAGAGGAAAATACTTTAGGTTTCCCAATGATTATGGTTTTACGGCTGCCAGTTGCAAAGACCGCGCCTTTTGCTTCGCCATGTGTTGGTGTGCACCTTGGAAAATTAAACCCTGAAGATGCCCTAAGAAGCAAACAATGTAAAGTTCAGGAAATGAATTGAAGCTCCAAGGGCAGTGGCTGCTCCTTGAAAACTCACTTCTTCACAATTCTTTAAACTGACAAAAGAAGTGTGACACGCAGTGAGGGGGGGGGTCCGCTCCATAGCGGGAAAGGGTATTACAGAAAAAGTATCGCAGTAATGTTTTCATACATCGTACACTTGGGCTCAATCTAAACTTAAACAACTTCACATTACACGTATGTTTCATTGGGAATATTTGAGATGCCATAATTTCGATAGTAATGACAATAATGGAGCTTACTAAATGAGCTAGCGCAACATGCATGACATTTCTGCATGCTTGTGAAACGTGTAACGATTAAACTTTCGTTACACGCGTCGGCACCTTTGGTCAGCCTGTCAGTTGCAGTCGAGTGGTGGCAGTTCCTAAGTACAAACTTTGTGTTTGATTTTTTTCCAAAAGTCGCGTTCGTTTAGTACCGATATTGAAATCTTGTTGGCCTGTCTTATCAATATGGCTTTTCTCGCTGCTGTCAAGGGTACTATAGCTGGTGAGGAGACAGCCAAGATGTTTCTTAACAAACTCTTTAATGAACGTGGCTGACCAATGGCCATTATGTCGGACAGACATTTGTATTATCCAACAAAGTGGCAAAGCTTGGGGAGACGGCGCCAGATTGAAAAAGTCACGCGCCGGCGACCGCGGTCAAAAGCAATACGTAAGCTGTAATATGGCAGATGGCCTCCAGAGAACTTGTACAGAGAGACCGCGGTGATGGAGCGAATTTCCCCGCTTATTATGTTTGCGTTTAGCAGCACAGCGGTTGCTTTTAAAGGCTTCACTTCCTTTTATAATTAAATCTTTAATATATCAGTTTTTTTGGGGTCCAGCCTAATGGAAGTGAGGCTATCGAGATTATTTGCATCGTTGATATCAGCCTGGCATTACTTCCTAGCGAAATCGAAGATTTATTTCATTGAGATTACACGTCATGCTCCAAGCGAGCGATGCCATGGCTGAGCGCCATGATTCTCAAAAGCAACACGCTGGGACCAGATGTAGGCAAAACACATCTGAATTGTATTTGAGAACTAGACTTCATTCCACGCTGTTAGCTTACATGACATACCGCGTCTGTGATCTGCGAGATGACGTTTCGACCACAACACATCATCCCGCCCACGGAAGTAGCAAGATGAGCTTAATTTCTCTTTTTTGAGTGCGAAAAAAAGCTCGAGCACATCGTGTGATCTGTACGGGCTTGTCAACGCTATACCACGATACCACTTTGTATAGATAGTCAGCTTTATAGCGTTTTTGAAGACGGATCACCCCTAGAGGAGTGATGCAAATCTGAACCGCCAAGGGTGTCTCAACCTACGCTGTTCGATGCTGGTTTAAAGAAACAAAATCGACATCTGATGACAGACAAACGACGAAATCGCGAAGAAAGTCTTGTAAGAAGGTGCCGCTACAACCGAGATAGCTCACAAGAGCTAGCAGCGGGAGGATAGTTCTCTGCCGGCATTGCCATAGCGAGCATCGTGGCAAATTTCACGCTCAGTGTGTCAGCGGGTACGTCAGGGCTGTCAATATCCTCCGATGAAGTGAATGGGACGCCCGCACTTCATAAACAAATGGACCTTTCCGGCCTCAGACTAACTATACTGCTCTCGAACCGTCGCAGCTTATAAGCTGGCAAATTCGGACTATCGTCGTTTATCCCCCCCTCGGAAAAGGCAAAACCGGCCAGTGCTGCGCGCTCCTCACAAGCAAAAAGAAGTTAAACTTGTGGTGATATCGACAGCTGTAGCAGCTGTCTCATGTAGACTATCGGGGCTGAAAACAGCCGAAGATAGAGATGCTTGTTTTTTTTCTCGATGGCCGCATCATTTTTTGTACTGCAAAAAATCAAGAACTAACTGATACTCTTCTCGGGCGTCTCGTTTTTTTATCTGGTTTGCAATACTTGAAGAGGGGCGAGATGAAAAGCCACCTCACCCACTTTTAGCGGGATACTTACCGGTATTTTCCAGCAATCTGTACCTAACGTATGGTTCAAAAAAAAGTAGATTTTTTTCGGTTGCTGCTCTAAGTGCAGGTGGTATCCTTGATGACTCGAGGCGCTCGAAGAGCAACAATTTTTGACTCGTTTTACGTCAGAAATTTTTTATGTATAGGTGTGTATGGGCTTCGCGCTAGTGCGGCGAACAAGTTTGATGTTTTAAACGATGATCATAACATGATGAATTTGACAAAATTCGGTGTGACTCTGGATGAGGAATCAGTGAAGAAGAAACCCACTCAACAAATGTCTTTTGCCCTACACCACGCAAGAAAGCTAGTCTTATAATTTAAAATAAACATGTATATAACATACGTCACCCATATAATGGTAGACCAACCAAGAAGCTAGTTTTTATAAGGGCTTTCGGTTTCTCTCCTGCGTATAGCGTATGATCTCAGTCTCTGTTCGGATACTTTGAGTCGGATCTTCATCTGGGCAAGGTGATCAGTAATCCCGTTACAGTAAGAGTTACGTAAGAGGATCCGTCATAATTGTGATATAATTTCGCAGCACCTAGACATAGCCCTCTAGTTTTTACCTCTCTTCACTAGTAGACAACATCTTAGAGCGCACCCGATACGCCGGATTAGGCGGTGTGAACACCTGAGAACAATGTCGCTGCAAAATTTGCTTTGTTTAAAGTACAGTACTTTAGTGCCATTTCACACTCGGCCTCCTAGCTTGTGAATCATAAGAGCGATGCACTATTGCACTATCAAGAGCTTAGCCATGTTCACTTTCTTCATTCAGATATGGAGATTTGTATCGCCCCTTTGCTCGAAGAGCTGGACGCTTAGCTTCAGTAATCCACGTCGGGAACTAGAGGCGCTCCGACTAACAGTCAATACATGCCCTCATGTAGGCTCGCAGCTGGCGAATGCCTCCCGGCGTTTCATCATCGCTTCTGGCCCTTGGGCTACCAAGCATGTCTTCGCCTTACCACAATCAAAAAATTATGGAGAGCATCAAGATTTCCCGAGGCCAGATGGTCGAATAAGTCGTGTTCCGTCAACTCAAAAGATATATTATAAGAGAGCGCTGTTCATAACCGTCCCTCAAACATAACAAACGCTTGTTTGACGAGATAGCGATTTCCAATGTGGACAAAGAAGACTATCTCGATTTGGAATTGAGAAAAGCGACTTAAGGCCTCGAAGGCAAATTCGCAACTAAATCAAAATGAGTTCAAGGTTTCTAGAGGTACATGCAAAACACTTCAGGGGTTCTCGAGGATTTACTGATGGTTCTGATGTGCCTGATTGATCGAAGCGAATGTGTAATGATGCCGAACCTCAGCTTTTACTTGTGCAACATCTTGGTTTTACGGAACTTGGACTTCAAAAAGCTATCGTGGAAAGTATCTAGTAGAAGCTACTGGCTTACGCCGCCTACTTGGAACGACAAAAACATGTTGGTTTCCTCACCAGTACAAATTAGTAGAAATCAGCATTCTGTATTACACAAAATGTTTGCAACTCCATATAAGTTGTCACATTTGCTTGCGGGAACACCATACTTTAACGTCCTTTTCTTAATTCCGGGGGTGCATGCTGAAGGTACATACAAGTACCTTCATGTAATGGCTGTGTAGCACATTTATACGGACGATTTACGACTGATTGTCGGACTGGCAACGAGGTCGACCTAGTGAAGCAGAGATACCGTGCACCTTGGACAAAAGTGCTTCTGACCAAAGTGTCTACGTATACAACGCGCAAAATTTGAGCTCCTATGCTCCAACCAGAAGCGGGATATAGAGCCTCTAAAGTATCTATTTCATTAGGCTGCTTTTAATTTATGCTTATTTTGTTTAAACTGCTACAAAATGTACACCTCTAGTGGTATCATACCATTAAAGTATCTGAATCGTTTGACGTGAAGCTAACAGCCCTTGCGCTTTATTGACCTCTCCTTTGCAGACTCGATTTTACCAATACTTTGTTATTCGGCTTATTGATAAACTATATTTGAGTTTTTGCCGATAGTTTATATATCTATGACACCACAACCCCCATCACTCACGATACACAAAGGTACATTATAAATTTTGTACACGTGCAGAGTGCATACACATTGTACTTCAATACACTTCATTGATCATGAATTCAGTATTCCCTTAGGTCTATTTCAAAGAAAGAATAAATACATCCGCTTTACTGTAACGGAGTCACACGTACCCAGAGTGTAACAGGGTTACACGTGCCATTGTATGAAAGGTGGGTCACTCAAGATAGTGTGACCGTACAAAGGTGTGAATACACAAGATGGTGTAATCACACAATGGTGTGGCTACACCGTAACAAGAAGCCACTACATGGCAGGACTGCCAGTAGTTATGCATATTAATAAGGTTTCACTATTAAATCAGGAAAGCCTAAGGTTTCGGATATAGGCGGCTCTGCCGCAAATAAAACATTTATATAAAGATCCAATTCGAACAGAAGAGTTGATTTGCCTTGATTAAGGTTCTGGGCACTCTTGAAGGTAGCGATTTGCGATCCGCAACGCTCGTACTGGTTCTGGTAAAGAACGTAAGGTCGGTGACTTTAGCAAGCTTCCTCTAAGCAAAAAACTATGGCAACCCCGCTGCACTTCGTAGCACTAGTAGTCAATCGACACCTGCGTGTTACGACTGATTTTCTGTGAGGATGAAGCAATTTTCCTGATTGCTTTAGGGCATGCAGGACGGGCTTAGTAAGACGATGTTCCTGCTTGGCCCTAAGGGCGTATAAATCTTTTTTTTCAAGACCTGAAGCGATAAGCGCTCGCCTAGAGTTTCGAGCTATAAAAATGCTCTGCTAGAGCACCTAGATAAGACGATAACGACATTGATTGCGTCTATGACGCCACCGTCGAAACCCGGGCTGCTCATGGCGAACGCTAAGACTTTCGAGGGTAAGGGTGAAGAGAATCTCCTGCTCCATGTGAGAGAGGCCGAGATGGCTTTGACATCCGCCATGCTCCAGAACGAGCAGCAGCGCGTGGCGCTAGCTATTTCCAAGCTCGGCGGCCGAGCGCGAGAATGGGCACAAACGTACGGTATTTCGTTGAAGCGGCGTTCCCCTCCTGGAAGGAGCTGAAGCGTCATTTTTTGCAAGTGTTCTCGCCGCATTCCCAGGTATATCGCGAGTGATCGCGCTTCCTTACCTTCCGACAGGGCAAGAAGAAGTTAACTGACCTTGTCTAAGAGTTGAGAACTCTCATTACCGAGATGGCAGCCGATCCCCCCCCCCCCC
>NW_020189809.1:1190404-1190586 GCF_900000015.1 Plasmopara halstedii
AAACTGGTGTTACTACTAGCAACTATATCAGTGTGCACGAGCAAATCGAGACGGAATACGAGCTTGTCGAGTCGCATCTTGGTCCTGATCTCAATCCAAGTTTTCAAATCAAGCCTACCCGTAATCCATGTCCCCGATGCCGTCAAGAAGTCGGCCGAAGCCTCGCACTTCCTGACCAAGCA
>NW_020189809.1:1190596-1190771 GCF_900000015.1 Plasmopara halstedii
GTCTTTCCCGTTCTCGTTCGAGTCAGCCTACGTCGCAGGCTATTCGGCACTTAGACTCCTCGCTCAAGCGTGCCACTGTGACCAGAACTACAGCAACCCCGGCGCCCTCGTCAACGCCTCTCGTTGTTCTCCCACCAAGTCCGTCTGTTGATCTCTCGATCAGTAGTCCATCAAG
>NW_020189809.1:1191441-1191540 GCF_900000015.1 Plasmopara halstedii
TAGCTGCCGTCCAAGCGTGGAGAACAAGCCGCATGTGTGGTGTCGCTGTGGAATACTTCACCTGAAGTATCGCGACTCGTGTCAGCTACCAGGGCATTG
>NW_020189809.1:1191550-1191654 GCF_900000015.1 Plasmopara halstedii
CCCATCCGAATACCGAAAGGTTTCGTGAAGTCAGGGAGACGTAAATCAGGTGGAGATGATAAGCGATGCTTTAGTTCCTCCAAGCATCGTAGCTGTTCGTCGGA
>NW_020189809.1:1191664-1197112 GCF_900000015.1 Plasmopara halstedii
TTCTGATGAAAAGGACACGCATTTCTACCGCATACTTTCATTAAACGAACGACAACATTAAATGTGTAGTTTGCAGCAGTGTTTAAGTGCAAAGAATGTGCGTCACTCTGCATGACATCGACGACATCTTTTGATATCGCTTTTGCAAACTGGCACTTTTCGCGTTGCCTGCCCATGTGTAGCGCTGTATTGCTCTCAACGCGGCATGATTCCTGCTTGCGCACCTCCTCGGCGATCAGCTTGCTTACGAGATTGCTGGAGCTAATCTGACTCACGCTCATGCGGAATGCTTGCACCAAAAAGAGAGCGAATGTTCAGTGCTACAATTGTGCGAAGCGCGGGCACTACGCGCGCGACTGCTTGGCAAAGGCTAGCGGTAACGGTGGCAACGGCAACCAACATGAAACCACTCGAATGTAGCATTCAGCGCAAGCGAAAGAAGCGCGGGCGACTGCTTGGTAATGGACAGTGGTGTCACAGCACATATGTGCAGGGAACGTGAAGCGTTTGTCGAGTACATGGAAGTTATGACGACGCGCATCGTATTGAGTGCAAAAAGCAGCGCGCGATTGAAGGTGCTCGGACAGGGCACGGTGACGTTGCTGATCTGGAATAACACAGGATGGACGAAATTGCGATTTGAGAACACGTTACACGTGCAAGACTTGACTAAGAATCTGTTACTGATAACAGCGGCAGCAGCGCGTGGGATGAAGGTCGAGAACTCTTGCAACGGCTGCATAGTGATAAAAACGGACGAACTGTCGCGACGGTATCAAGGCGTGGGATGCTCATGATGCTGACGTTGAGCCGAGCGCTGAGTGCCACACAGTTGAGAATGAGGCCGAGCTGTGGCACCGCCGGCTTGGGCACGTATCTTCAAGACGGGGAACAAACTAATCAAGTGAGGTGACATCAATGGCGACTGCGTGGATGAAAGTGTTGTGTGCGACGTGTGTACGACGGCTGAAAAAGTGTGGAAGGCGTCCAAGAGTAGCGAAGAAGACTCTTCTGCTAACGAAAACCATCGCACGGACAACATCATATGCTCAGCGTACTGGGACCAATCTCACCGGCGTCCAAGTCCGGACATAGCAATGTTGTAAGTTTCATTGCGATGCGGAGTCGCTTTGCGATAATCTACCCAATGTGCAAGAAAAGCGACGCGCCGAAGGCGTTCATGAGATACTACCACGACATCAAGCTTGAGTGCGACATTGATGTCAAGATATTGCGGAGCGACAATGGGGGTGAATATCGAAACTCAGAGTTGGAGAACATCTGCCGAAGACATTAAATTAAGCAAGAGTTCACGGAGCAACACAACCCAGAGCAAAACGGCATAGCAGAGCGCATAAATTGCACCTTGATCGAGATTACTCGCTGCATGCTAAGCGAGTCCGAGATGAGCAAGGTCTATTGGTCGAAACTATGATGACTGCTGTGGACATCCGCAACGTGATACCAAGTGCTTCGAGTCCAAACGCGAGCCCGTTCGAGCTCGTGTTCAAGCGCAAACCACGCTTTCAACACATGCGCGTGTTCGGCAGCCAGTGCTACGCACACGTAGCCATGGCAGTGCGGGGCAAGCTCGACAACTCAGGCGTGCGCTGTCTGATGCTCGATTGCTCAAAGCAGCACAAGGCGTATCGTCTGCTGAATGAAAGCACGAAAGCAATTATTATCTCGCGCAGTGTGGCAGTTGCGGAGAACGCGCCAGCAATGAAAACGCACAGACAGGGTGCGCCAAGTCTGATCGACGTCGTGGGAGATGATAAACATGATCAAGAGTCAAGCGATACAAAAGCCAGGGAGAGTTACCAGACTCCACCGACAGCACCTAGAGGGACTCCGACACGTATAGAGGAAGTGCTGAATGAGCGTTCGAGAGGCTCTGTGCCAACACAACGTTCAAGTACACCAGGACGCGACGACGAGAACGAGTCGCATGTGCGATTGGTGCGCAAGAATCACGCGGTGTTGCGCTACGGGCATGATTTCCCAAATTTGCGGCACGGAAAGTTTGGCCTGGGTGACTATGAAGCCGGGCACGACGCATTGTACTGTTTCAGCGCTGAAGATGACGGCGAGAGCACGTCGACGTTCGAAAAATTGCAGCAAAGCAAATACAGAGATGAGTGGCTGCGTGTAATGGAAAGTGAAATCTAATCACTGGCGCAGCACGAGACATGGACGCTTGTGGATCTACCGGGTGACAAGAAGGCAATTGGGTGCAAGTGGGTGTTTCGAATTAAGCGCGAGCCGAGTGGAAAAATTATCAAATTTAAGGCGCGGCTCGTTGCCCAGGGCTTCACTCTGCGGCCAGGAGTGGACTACTTCGAGACTTATGCACCGGTCGCGCGCAATGAGTCAATCAACGTGGCTCTAGCGCTCGCAGCCGAACAAGACTTAGTGGTTGAGAATGTCGACGTCGACACTGCATTCCTATATGGTGAAGTTTAGGAGGCAATCTACATGGATCAACCAGGCGGATTGGAAGACACGAGGCATCCGGACAAGAAATGTCTACTGCGGAAGGAGTTGTATGGCACAAAGCAGGCAGCCCGCGAATGGAACAACCGACTTAATGCACATCTTCAAGAGCTAGGACTCAAGCGTACAGCGGCCGATCTGTGCGTCTACGTAAAGCATTCGGAGTTTGAGTTCAGCCTTGTCATCATCCACGTCGACGACCTGATGCTATTCGCGCGGGCGCAAGAGCATATCGACGCTATCAAGCGCAGGCTCAAGAGCGAGTTCAGCATCAAAGAGCTAGGACGCTCAAGTTCTGGATTGGAATCGAGATACGGCGTGACCTGGTGAAAAAGACCATCTACATGGATCAGCGCGCGTACATCAAACGATTGGCTGAGAATTTTGGCATTGACAAGTGCAAGGAAGTGCATACACCAGCAAATGAAAGTGAAAAGCTGATCAAGCTTGGAGACAACGATGTGTTTGTCCCCAAGTGTGGAGAGTGTGAGGTGATGCTGCGGCTGTGTGTTATGCGCAAGTTGTTAAAGGTGATGGGAGAGGGTTCATAACCTGTTGCTATGGATACCCAACCGATTAACATGGGTTCACAGTGGGATTATAATGGTGCAGATAGTGGGTGCAGAATATTCTCCAAATGTTCTTTATGGTTGCTTATGTAGATACATTAAGTAAGCTCAGATGTAGCAGTAGTGCGAAGTAGGTCTTAAATACATCACTTTTTTTGGTTTTACCCCTTCGACCACAAGCCATCTTCAGTCTAATCCTCTGCGTTCGACTCAATTATTTAAAGAGTGCTGCAGCTGTAAATGTAAATGATCAAATATTTCATTGGTTCGTATCAATATTAAAATTAAATTTAGATTCATCCAGCGGGGTGGCTCCACACACAACTTGATCGAAGCTCTGATCTAAGTAGCAAATTCAATGTACGCTGTTAACTGTGGGATCTATAGCCATTGTTGCTTTCATGACTATATCACCGGGGATAATTCTGGCATACTTATTACAAAAAAGCATTATACAGACTGAAACGACATGACGAGGATGTCTTAAAGCAGGGATGAATAGAATCTAATTTGTATCTCTTTTCCTTAACGCTCTAGCACCTTTCAAATTAGCAATTTATCTGTGTTGTAAGGTGCTATTACAATAAAATAACGTTTTGCGGATTGATCGCACTATCTTATAAACAGAATAAGTATTTTACCACCTGCTCCATCCGCCAAGGCAAAAAATTAAGTGGTCTTGTATGCCGTAACGCCATTTACTTATCTGTTGATAATTGCAAATGGCTTAGCCGGTATTTCGAAATGATAATTGCGTAGTGTTTCTATCCAGAATAAAGGTATATTTATCTTTCATCCTCCCAAATTTAAAGCAGTATACAAAGGCTTTAGAATTAGCGCAATTATTTCATTTTAAAATTTATGGATACTGCTCTAGGAGGGGTTCGAACCCTCGACCTGCGGCTCATAAGACCACCGCTCTAACCAACTGAGCTACAAGAGCTGATATTGGAAAAAGTATTCTATTAATATATATAGTTTTTAACGTTGCGTAAGGCAATTTTTGCATGAATAAATTTGAATTAAGACACTCACTTCGTCCAATTCACTCACAGTCGGATATGGACTTCGGGGTTGCGGCTCATACAAGAAAAACATGGAGATCTTCTTAACGTATTGAAACAATGTAATCTTTGGTCAGGTACCGATCAGGTTTAGCCATGACGGATAATGATGATACTTAGCAACTCTCAGCTGAGTTACAAGAGCACACCCATTAAATATAAAGCAATACAAAGTTCGAAAATGTGCAGCTTCAAAATGTACTCAGCTCAAAGAAAAATAAAATTGTCGCTCTCTCCATCAATAAGTTGACTCACTGAATTCACTCAATAAATTCACTCAGCAAATTCACTCAGAAAATTTACTTAATAAACTCACTTAATTTATGCACTTACAAAAGAACTTGATCAAGTTTAAGAGTATGAGGGTAAAAAGACTTATAGCAACAGTTTTTCAAAAGAAGCTGACGCTTCCAATAAATCACCTTTTACTCATCGTAAAGTGGGGCTCGTTAACCGATACGCACCGCGGAGACAAATATAAATAGCAGTAAACTGTCCCCCCGATAATACTTCTTGTCGGATGGAAAAGGTGAGTGTGCAATGTTGAAATGGTGAAGAAATATATCGTTGTTCGGATACTGATGGACTTGTTACCCACCGAGCTGCACTAAAGTGTTACTACGGCTTTGCACCTTTAACCCACAGAACTACAACCAAGTTAATGGACTAGCGGGACAAGCACAATGGCATTAAATCGCAGACCTAGTCTCAGAGTTGGTTGTTTGATTTTCAGGACAAGTTCGGCAAGCACAGACACTCAAAGGCTGTTACCAGAATCAACGTTGCGAGTGCGGCGACAGGGTGAGGAGCTTGACTTGAGTAGTTGGAGGTAGAATTGATAGGAAATTATTTTTTTGTCTAAGGTCCTTGGTTTGCTAGCGCTACATCTAAGTCTAGTCACAACCGATTCTTTCAACTTGCCAATCATATATCGTATATCGAACACGTGTACATATTGCCCGCAATCATGTGTATTCATTGGCAATCAATATACGTAAACATGAGAATAATCAACCGTAAGTGATGTTCTCCACACTAAGATGCACCATCACTCCGTTCAGCAAGCAAAGCGTTCTACGGGATAGTAGTACCCGGCGGCATACCTCCGGAGTGTCCCTGTGGAAACAGGCTTGTCAAAACACGACGCATTGGTAAAGAAATCAAGAGTTTTTTAATTGTTCTAATGTCGAAGTGGTGAATTAAAGAGTGAGTTATATGTTCAAAGTTAAGTAGTGGCTGTAAGCCAGCATCCCTTCGTCACAATAAATAAAGGATATAAGAAGGGCAGAGGTAGAAGTGATGCGTGCTTGTGTGTGCAAATG
>NW_020189809.1:1197122-1197213 GCF_900000015.1 Plasmopara halstedii
AAAAAAAAAATTGGCGATTGGATGTGACCGTTAAGCAAGAGATGTGCCTGTGGATTCGTGTAGAGAAGCTTCACCCAATCGGTGAAAGCGC
>NW_020189809.1:1197223-1215723 GCF_900000015.1 Plasmopara halstedii
ACCGTAGCGTGTAAAACTTTGAGACTCTTAGTACAGGCAGCAGTTGTACTGGGGCGGGCGTGGGCTAAAAGACGGCAAACAATGCGATAATGTGCAAGAGTGTCCAGGCGATCACGAGATGCGATAGTCGGAAGTATAATTCCCGGGTTAGCTTCAATCACAGCCAGCTGATCGAGGGGAGGGCGATCACTCAAGTTGTCAAGGAATGAGTCCACATACTGGAAGAGTTCAAGGCGAATCATACGCTCAACGTCGTATTGGATCGTAACCGGGGTTATCAAGGAAACGTAGGCTGACGTAGAAGTGGCTGCAGGAGTGTATTCCAGACATGTCTCGTCATCTGCACTGCGGTGAACTTCGAGGTCATACTGCCATTGAGGCGTGGCCGGATCCAAGTCCCCAACTCATATTGGGTTATAGTAATTAGACTTGAAGATGCTAGTAGCACGGGCTGTACCTTCGGTCGTATTAATGTCGTAGTTGTATGACTTGGCTTCGACCAGTTCAGAACCCGTGCGTCCGTATAGGGCCTTCCGACTGATAGAAGTATTAGCCCATATTGGGGCAGTTGGACGAATTTGTGGCGCGTTAATTTCTTCACTCATATACGTAGTGTAGTCACACTCTGGTGAGGAGGAGTCGTTGTCATAGGAGTTATCGTCGGAGTCGTAACTGACAGCCTTGTCCGACATAGCGATGTAATGGGAGGGGGAGGGAGTGATACAGGGGACAGAAGACGTGGGGTTGTTTTGGGCTGTAGCATCGTCCAGTGTAGAATCAGGTGTCAGCTGACGTATGGACTTTCTCAGAGATGATTCAAATCTCTAAGGGTTTGGCCGCTCAAAAATAAGTGTGAATCGCTTGACAAGAAGTGTATCCGTATCAAGCAAAAGTTTTCTGCGTCCGGATTTGGCACTCAAGAAACTAACCCATCGAAACTTTGAGCAACTGTCACGTATGAATTGAAACGGTACTACGAGCTTAAAGAGAATTTCAGCGCCTCGGTGCACGTAATATCACGCGCTCTTTTCGATACCACCGTCCGATTGCTCTACGCGTGTCCAGTTCAAGTGACAATGGCCTCTCATCAATCTTTACGAAATCGGTACCTTTGCGAATGCTGAACTAGTAACAAGTGAGTTTGGGTGTCGATGATCCTCCCCAACATCAATGCCAACAAGAGCGACAGCAGCGAGACTTCACGTGTAAACGTAAGACGCCGAAGTGCGTACATTTTTGGTGTGAATCACTCCAGAGAAGACCTTATAAAAAGAAAATAAGTAAATCATTAGAAGCTCTGTTGAGTCTGGAAGAGTCAGATTTTGAGTTGGAGCGCAGGAATTTTGAGGTAAAGCAAAAGCTCAGAATGCAGGTGCGGCGTACGAAATGAAGCAGTTTGAGCTGATGTTAACATGAAACAAAGGGTCGCATGAGTCCGACAAAATGATTTGCAAACGTATGGAGGTGATGCAGCAGATATTTTCTACCAAATTAAAAAAGACGCGGAACGAGATGCTTTTGAGCTACTAGCAAAAATCAGTTGTCGGTGTTCATGTCGTGTCTTCCTCATCTATATTTTCATGGTATTTCAAAGCATCGCCAAATTATCGCATATCATCATTTTTGATCCAAACTTCGTTATTTTGCTCGTCGACACAAATATTGTGATGGATCAGACACGTCATAATCATATTCACAACAGTTTCATGGTACTCTTCGTCTCGAAAAAAAACCACGCTCATCGTGCCTCAGAGCTGCGCGAATTGCACCTTGATTATATCAACACAACGCGCAACCGTCTGAGAAATGATAAAAAGCTTTAGATCTCGCGTAACTTTACTTTGGGGGCGCATGAGATGAGTTTGAAAAGCATAGTTCGAATAACCGAGTAGAATACTTCCGTCCGAGAAATGTGCTGTCTGTTACCATGGATAATACTGGTAGACCAAACAGTGCCGCGCGAACGTATCGACGATGATCGCCAATGATCTGTCTGCCAAGAGTGTAGCTCAACTTCCGATGAAAATGGCGGAGCGCATAAACAGGACTATATTGATAAAAGACCAATGATCTCCCTGTGGCTTGTACTTGAGCCCTAACGCTGTTCATTAATCGCGCCGAACACTCCTCGCAGAACACACTGACACTCGATTGTAGTAGAAATTTTTGTATGCTCCTGGTCACTCGACACGGCTAAGCAATCGTCAAGCAGCATTCATCAGGCGGAGTTCAACCCTTAAAACAGTTTTTCTTCAACCCCAAAAGCTGTGCGACGATGTGGTAGAGCCGCCGACGCCGCTGGTAGCCATGTAGCCGATGACGACCTGGAGCTGCAGCTTGATGTCGGTTTGTACCGGCCCGACCATGTTGTAAATCACTTTGTCAGATATCTTGCTCGATTGTCACAATTTACTCAAATGTGTCAAGTGTTATTCTTAGATCACGCTTGGGCCTAAACTTGATTTAGAGAAAAGAGTCAATTGGCAGTCCACTCGGCAATTTTGTTCACTGCATCGCGTGCAGCGATGTATCGTTGACTTTTGGCGATTATATAGAGAAGGGGGGAAGTGGGATATATATTCTTAGCTTAATTGAGGCGCGGCTCCGTACGAGAAATTACTCTCGCTCCTCTAGGTCTTGCTGCACCTTAATTATCGAAGCATGTTTATCTGATGATTTGAAATGGAAAGTTTTTTTCGTGCGATTGATGGACAAACACTTCACACAGCCGCAGGTGAGCACCAGATGTCTCATCATTTCTAATAGCCGCTCGATTCCAATTTGCTGGTGATTTAAAACAGCATCAGTCGCTGCTTCCACCGTTAAAACCGCTCATCTTAACTTAGCAACCATTTTGGCTGAACAGCAGAATGCTACTGAGGAACACTTCTATCGTAAGTATATAATTTTGCAGATGAATGCTTTCTCTCATGAGGATGAGCCTTCAGGTCAACTAAAATGCTGATGACAGTGGTATGTAGTGATGGATTCAGAAGTCTTACAAACAATGATGAAGTTGCTGATGTAATTCTATTCGCTAATACACCGCATGCAGCTTGTGAAAATGGTGACAGGTCGCACTCCATTCTAAGCGTCTGTGTCGATGATCGCGTGTGTTAGCTACAAACTATCTTATTAGCACCGTAAAAGCGACGCCATCACTCAAATCAGCTGAAAAGAAAGAGCAGTCAAAAACTTTAGGTCACACATTTGCATCTACAGTCAGGATTTATTCGACGTCGTCAAACCTTGGTTGCAAGTGAGCGCCTGTCAGCAAGTTTGTTGATTACTCGCTCCAAGTCTCTTTTTGGCTATACTCAACATTGCAATGTTGACTGTGATTATCCAAGCTCTTCCATGGCCTAAATATTTGTGTAGGGTATAAAAGTTAGATAAAATAACGGCGCTTGTAAATAGAAACCACGACGAGGATACGTATGTGGCTATGACTAAAATAGTTCTTGCTAAGCTTTATCAGACAACCTGTGGCTAGATACTCATCCATCTGATGTCATTTGTATTAGATTCTCTTTTACTATACTGGATCCCGGTCTAAAACATGCTGCGATCATCAATACACGCGTCGTATTTCTACATCGATTTGCGCATCGAATTGACCCATGCTTATTAACCCGTCTCGATGAGCAAAAGCGTCTAGTCGGTGTCGTGGAGAAAATCTGGCGCTCAAAATCTGACGTCCTACTACTGCTTGAAAAAGTTTAAACGCAAGCAACAAGCTACGGTGATCTTGCCCCCTGGTGAAGCTGAGTACATCACGATTGCCTTAGCAAATCAAAAAAATATATATTTGTGGTCTTTTTTGTTAAAAGCTAATGGTTTGATAACAATAACTTAGCAATCGGGACTGTCAAAAGATTGAAGATCAAGCCCTTGTGCAAGCATAGATAGCTGGAAGTGTATTTCGTGTGAGATCATGTCGAATCTGGACGCGAAACTCTACAGCATGTATTAGCTGTTGAGCAGCTGACTAAATACTCAACGAAGACAAAGTTAATCCGCGGTTACAAACTACAGCGGTTGGGAAATGTTGAGTACCCACGCCACACGAGATGTGTCAATAAAGATTAATCTGAACTGCATGCTACTCAAATCTTTGCAAGCAAGTACTCGACTTATCAAGAACTCGAAGACAGCGATAATTGATTGACATACCTGATGCACTTTTCATCTTAGCAAATACTAAGCTCGAGTTGAGGAAAATTAATCTTATACATACAGTTAGATGGTCTACCACTATCTATCCTCGTCAACGTATTCATTGCATCGCCATTTACTATTAATCAAGCAGCAATCATCAGCTGCCGTTTTTTTGAGAAATTTGTGGTTTAGATAAGAACCGAGAAACCGAATCGTAGGCCTGGTTAGGTTGTGCGAAAGCTTGCGCCATAGGCTGTTTGAGTACTCCCCACGTTCAGAATGCCTCGTTTTTAGTCTACATAATTTTGCTCTTTGTCTTGCGCCACCTCTGAGCGTGGAGATTACTAGCGCGACGCGCTGGAGCTCAATTTGTGGTTGGACCGAGTCAATGGCCATCCCAACTTTTGAGAACATTCTTTATGACTTTGCTTCTAAAAGGATTAACGCTTAATTGTGGTCGCACCTGTAGAGCTCTGTAGGAGTATGTGGCTTTACCGACATTTGTATGAAACTTTCGCGGACAAGTCTCGCCATCGCATTTGCGATACTGGCGTGCCCTTCGTGCGGGCGAAAACCGCCACAAGCCTTAGACCGCTGGTTGAGCAGCCCAGTTAGGACCAACTGGAGACAGGGGCAATTCAAGCGAGTCTTGTCTTTTGATATCCCTTGGTTAACAAGTGGAAACTCCGCGTTTTACCTTTAGGGGGTACAATCGTCCCAAGTCTCAGCCGTCAAAATAAAAACAAGTGCTTTTAGATGCCACGGGGATACCGGGGCACTTCGCTCGGGCACAGTATTTTTATCGTCGAGTCCGCGACAACAAAGGCACAGAAGATTGGTATGAATACCAATTATACAACGCCGAACAAGCATGAGACATATTTAGAATCAAATGTGACAAGCTAAAAGTAATGGCTTTTTTGTATGTCTACTACGATGATACATTGAGCGACTTGTAATGTTGCATACTTCTTTCTGGATAATGTTTCGTATCTATCATTAAAAACTGTTTTCGCTGTACCACGTCTCTAGCTTCAGTCCCTTGAGCTTCACTATAAGCTCAAAAGACAAGTGTAATGCGTACGTTCACATTACGTCTCGTTACGTCGGATCCTAACAAACATTTTCGTGACTTAAGTTGATCATTCTTAAATTTGACGCACAATTGGACCAAAAAAACTATTTCCAATTCGACGTTACTAAAAATTACGCTTGAAGAATCTTTTTTGTGCGAAAGCTGTCGTTTAATTGAGTACATATCCAATTCATACCCTGCAGTTACCATATGGTTATCGTGAGCTGGTCAAGATACAAGCAAGGATCGGCCGATGCGTTCTATTGTACTTACTTGAACCATTCAATATGTTTGCATTATGCTTTATTGTGATAACGTTTATCATCATGTAGTGCCTTTATTCTCGTCATACTTGTCCAGCAAAGTAGCTTTCAATCTTCTTTGTCAAGTTTTTTTCAATCGTGAAGATTCTGTGGTCCAACTTTACATAGCTCTGAGATAACCAGACTTCAAAGCATAGGAACTTTTCTTTAACAGGTGACGACTTTGGAAGGGTGCATTTCTAGCCATTTGGTTGCTTACAAGCATGGAGTAAATACTTTTTTATACTACAATGTCTGTCCTGTGCGCTTTTATGGCATCAAACGGTAGAGAATGAAAGGAGGATGCTTCATAAATGAATGTGAGAATAGAGTAGGTAATACGTACACATGGTATTGATAGAAACCATGATCTACAATCACTCTATCTATAATGTTAGCATAGTAAGAGGCCTGTAGAAGCGGTACAAAGTGCCACCGTATGCTTCGTTCTGCCGGCCGATCGCTGATTTGATCCAGAGAGCCAAATCATTTGCACACGAGACTTTGCAACCACATCCTCTTTTCAATTTCCAATCCGACAATCAGCACTTCTCAATTCCAACCATTTCAAAATTTCCATCCTTTCTTAACAGCAAAACTTCCTCAATGAAGATCATCTTTTCCTTCCTCGTTGCGCTCCCTCTCGTTAAAGGCATTTACAAGCTTCCAGATGGCATGTCAAAGTGTCCGGTGGTTGGCGGACCTCATGGAAAGCCGTTTGACGATACCACAATGGTCCAACCAGGACAGAAAGTGGAATCTATTACGATATGTTACAATGATCGTGTCGATGGCATTGGTATGAAATTCACTCCTTTGTCTGGATTTTCACAAGACCCGTTTCACGGCAGTCGAAAGCATTGTAATGAATCCAAGTTGGCAAGTGATGAGTATATTATAATCATGGAGGCGCAGACTGTGAAAGACGACGACCACACGAAAATTAGCTACGTCAGGTTTATGACCAACAAGAAGAATATTATCGAAGGAGGTAAAGAGACGGAAGAAGACGATAAAAAAGCGTCCTGCAAAGCCCCCGAGAAGCATCAACTTGGTGGATTTTTTGGACGTTACGGCGAGGAGATTGATGCAATTGGTCCAATTTGGGTGCAAATGGATCCCATCATATATGAGCCATACCATCAGAATCCCCAACAAGTTCCCGTTTCAAATGGACAATACAACCAGTATACTCAACAAGCTCCCCAGGACTCGGATTCCAGCGACAGTATCGCGACGAAGTCTTACAACTACTAGAGTTTTGACATTGTCTTCTTTATGATTTCATATTATTGTTTTGTCTGAGCTTATGTATTGTAGCGAAAGACCAAGTTAATATCACCTAGAGAAGAACTTCGTTTATAGTTTGAAACATAGTTCGTTCACTACTTTGTTCTCGTTTTGATATCGTTTATATCTATAAAGATCAAAAGTACATCTTGATCAAATGTAACCTGCATCTACGAGACGCAATGGTTCAGTCAATGCAAATTGTCTTGAGCTGGTCGTCATTTGAGCTAAAACGAATGAATCAGCTATTGATGAACTGGTTGAAGCCATGGCGCGTAGCGCTTCTGTGCTGCCTTATTGCACTCTTTGTACTGATCACGTGAATATACTATGTACGTGTATTATCAACTTTATAATCGTGTGGAACAGCCAGCGATTGCTTAGCATGACAGTTCGACACTGATTTGAGCAGAAAACAGAGAGTTTGAATTTGAAACTGCTTTGTCAAATCTTCATATCAACATGTTCTTCGCTAAATATCCCACGGCGGAGTGACTGCTAAAAATTTGATGCTTATCAGATATGAGCTGGAAGTAGTATCATCTAAGATTGTAGTCGAGTCATCTGGCAGACTTTTACCTTCTTGTACTCGCTGGAATATCCCACTGGTTCACGAGCTCATGCAAATGTATCAGTCTCCCAAAGTGACATTTTATCTCAAGAGGCTGAAATCGTTTCGCATTCATTCAGAAGCGTTTGGACGAGAAAGAAGAGTTTTGCTTAGACATCGAAGTTGAATAGAGAGTGAAACGCAGTCCGAGAATCCTTCACTCAAGTGTGTTTTGAATGCAAAGTTCTCATCGTAAATGATTTGAGCCTCATGAATCAAAACCACTCTATAATACTAATCTAAATTAAAAATCTTGACGAACTCCGGCCTCAAATGGTTTAGTATGAACAATGTGATTGTAAAGTGGACCTCACATGGCCGTCTTACTGATTGAAGGGGATGCATACACGATTATTACTAGTACTCAGTTGAATTGACCAGAGATTGTCGACAGTGGCTTTCTACAATGTATTGAATGTTGACGAATTTCGATTCAAGCTTGAGAAAATATATCGCATCTTCATAGGCTTGACAGTCATACGTCGCCAAAAAGGCTCCAACTCACTGAATTACATTTAATCTTACTCTCTTTTTCTTGCTTAAGATCTTCACTAACAAATTATTGTCAATATCAACAGCGAACATGCTTCCCACGGTCAATAAGACATTTACGCACAATATAGTACATGGAGTTATATTACATTATAAATAGTAAGAAGAAACTGTCGTACTATATATAATTACAGATTACATACTGAAAATGTTGCTGGCCGAAGAAGAAGAAACAGCTCTAGACCATGAAAAACACTGAGACGGCGCTTTACCGCATTTCTCTGAGACGGCGCGCTACTAGCTCGATTCCGGCTTTTCAGGTGTATGCATGTGATATATCACTTTCAAAAACCATAAATATAAATTATTGTCAAACATCTTCACCAAGATATTACAATACTTCTTATCTATAGATGTTTCTCTCTATTCTTGTAATTTCTCGTTGCTAACATTTGATTTGTAGTCAACTTGAGGTTTTGAACTGTTATCCGATGGTAGTGGCTGCTGCTAGTCGAGAACCAGGTCGGTAGAGGCTGGCACTTGTGGTTTTTGAATGTAATCTGCAGCTGTTTCACTCCAAAACTTAAAGCGATTCATGCTAGTATTGTATTCTAATAACTGAAGCCACACTTGTAACGGGAATCTAGAAAACTCGCTGAATTCTTCAAAATCTTTGTGATATATCATGTGTACGCACTTCATTCACTGTGTATTCAAAGGCCTCGAATTTTAAGCTGCAATGTCTTAACATCTTGATGTGATTCTAGTGATACGAGATTAAGACAAAGGATCTGGTACAGCTCAGAGTGCGTGCGATCTAGTGATCAAGTTGGAGCTTCCAATGAAGCAAAAGTTTTCGGACTTTTTCTTTAATCTTTGCAGTATCAAACATTTGGTGTATGGAGTAGTCGACGATTGTATTAAGATCAAGTTTTTGTGCTTTACGTTTGAGATCGGTTGAATTTGTGGACAGAAAGGAGTGTGTACAGAATCTAGTGTTCGACCTCTTTCTAGAAGATCGAGTATCGTTTAAAGAAACTGAAACAAAACTGTCTGCTTGTTAGGATGAAGAATGACATGTGATAGTTTGGAAATATTCATGTAGTCGCTTCGAAGGCAGAAATTTGTGAGTCGCAACGACTTACAACGTTGCAACCACCCAAAAGCACTTGAATTTCTTGAAGCGAAGGGTATGATGCTGTGCTACTTATGACTACACGATAGTTACTACAGTACAGAGCAAAGTTCGAAAAGACCTCCCGTAATCAATGTCTACCATATAATATTTCTTACTATTTGAGACCTTTGAATTGATTACCAGAAACACTTTGCTCGCAAGTAAGAACGTAACATGGAAATCAAAGACGTTGCCTTTACTTCATTTCAAGTTTGTTGTTCTACTCTGCCATTTCAAAAGGAATCGAAACAATTTTAAATGTCAAACTCGGTTTGAATAATTAAAGAAACAATTGTGACCTGACCGTCTCGGTGTGAGATTCTTCTCTAATCCCTTTCAGCCTCCATCCTATCCCCTTTGTAACTCAAACCCTTCCATTCGAACATTCATGCGATACCATGACGCCATTTTGATAAGTAGGCTAAAGTTAAATAAAAAACGGACAAGAAGTTTGAGATTTTCGTCTATGCTGTGCGACTTCTTGAATTATCTTACAGTTTGTCATAGAGAGTGGGAGAGTGGTGGACCTTGAGACTTTGACACGATTTCTAGTAGGTAAGTACTTACCAGCTGCCTTTCATTTGGTCATCATATTAAAACTCACTTGTTCTTAACAAGTCAGTTCATGACGACTAGACGTTCATGAGGGGTGGGATGTATCTACCGGCTGTTTGCTTCCTAGTCGCATGTGGCACAGACTATGCTCTTTCCATCTCAAGTATTGATTGTCACTTCTAATTTTTGACGCAATCGATCGATTGGTTCGTAACTTTTCAAACTTCTAATCCCAACGCGAGTTCGTTCTTTCTCCACGTCTCTTTTTCTTCCCACACCCAAACCTGACGAAGAAAGTGAAAAGTTTCTTGTGTGCATCCGTTCCACATCTCAAAGAATTCCAACGTCCCATCCGACTATTGCATCTCTAAACGAAACTCTCTTCAAGTCGTACAGCACCAGGGGGAAACCATTACCAACAAGAAGAACGCGACTCGTGTCTTTCTTGCCCAAGCAGCGAGACGAACGATTCAGTTGTGAACTTGATTTGTTTCCAATACACACATTCGAACATGTCCATTGAAAGCGTCCACGAGAACGAGAATACAAGTCATCGACCATCAACTTCACTTGAGAAGGCAGTGCGTCCTCTTCAACCATTGACAGTACCACCTACACGATATTCGGATCTACTTTTGAATGACATGAGTATGATGGTTCATGACGTTGATACGTGGTCACGTTCATCTCACTATGCATCGCAACCTCCATCTCATTTATCTGGACCTCCAGCGATGCTTACACGTCACATGTCGATGCCTGGACGTCCTATGCCTCCAATGCAATATCCATCATCATTTGAGATGAATATGCCAGTACCATTATCACGTCATCAAAGTCAAGGGTTTATGGCATCAGGATATCAAGCAGCTATGAATGTACCGATGCCTCCACGTCAAGTTCATGTGAATGAAATGCAACATTTACTTGAAATTAGTCTTGGGAATCAACAACCATTACAATATCCAATGTCATCGCATTCAATGATAAAGTCTGCAATGAATGTCGAACCAATTTCATTCACATCGACCGATCGGACTTCAAAACTTGCTATGGATGACATTGATCCACTTACGTATGTGATCTTTGACAATTCAACTACTTCACTCAAGTCAGAACCATTACAAGAGTTACATCCACTTGAATCGGCTTTTGATTCACTTGATCGTCTACTTCCTGAAATGGAACGTGAAATGCTCTTTCGAATGCCTGAGATGGATCAATTACCACACAATACTATTGTGCCAAAATGTACGACCAAGTCACCGAAGAATGTTGCCATGTGTAAAGTTACAGAGTGTCAACGTCGTGTGCGTTCAAAAGGATTTTGCAAAAGTCATGGAGGTGGACGGAAATGTAGTATTGAAGGATGTAAAAAATCGAGTCAAAATGGAGATTTTTGCATTGGACATGGTGGAGGTAAAAAGTGTAAAGAAGATGGATGTGCGAAAGCCGCGCAATCGCATGGATTGTGTAAGGCACATGGTGGTGGAGCTCGTTGCAAGTTTCTTGACTGTAATAAAAGTTCACAAGGTGGTGGACTCTGTCGAGCACATGGTGGTGGCAAACGATGTCAAGCAGCGGGATGTCCAAAAGGTGCACAACGTGGCAACTTTTGTGCCACACATGGTGGCTTTCGCAATTGTAAAATTGAAGGATGTGTGCGTACAGATCGTGGTGGTGGGTTTTGTGAAGTACATCGACGTGGTCGTCTTTGTAAGGTTAAAGGTTGCAAGAAATTATCACGAAACCAAGGAATGTGTACGATGCATATTCGAGAAGACAAACAAGTGGTACATGAGGCAGATTCATCGTACAATCCTATGACACTCTGATGAAACCACGTTTGGTGTTTTGTGTTTATATGTCACTTATCCCATTGTCCAGTATTTAACCCAAAATGAAGCAGTATTGTACTACTATTGTAATACATTTTGATTCGACAGAATAGGATATGAAAGGGGTTTTAATGTTAAAAATGTCTTGTTTTACTATTTGAAGGCTATGATTTGATCTTGTGCTTTGTTTTTTTATCTTCATAACGTTGTCATAACGTACGGGAGAGAGTCTCAACATCGTCACTACGTCGTAACCATGTGCTTGACCCATCCTGTTTGTATATGATGAAACTATTAAGTATCATTAGTACACTCTCTTTACTATGTTTCTTATGCCTAGTAGTATTTCAATTATAGTAATTCAGTACAAAGAACTATTGTATCTTCATAGTACTATCAAATCATAAGACCTCATTTACTATTTTTGTATTACACCATCTTAACATGAACTATTGACAAGAAAAGCTTACGAAAAGCATCAAGTTTCGAATCTTTTTATGCCTTTGAACTTGATTCTTTCCCGTTTTCATCTCGACATCGTTTTGTCTTGATCTGTGCTTGAAATGTGCGATGTTCTCGACAATATTCATGTGTAAAATTCGCAATATACGACAATAAAACATCGAGTTCTTCCTCCGTTTCTTCTTCTTCAAAATAAGTTAAAAAATGAGCTTTGACAGCTTGTAGCTCTTGAAATTGACACTGAAGTGTTGCCAATTGAATCTTCACATCATTACAAAATGACGATAGAGTCGCTTGAAACTCGTCCATTGTATTGTCCAACTTGGAAGCTTGTGCTTCTTCCATTAACTTTTCTAATCCCGTTTCAAGTGCTTTCTTTTCCGATATTAATGATGCATAATGAACTTTACTACACTTGGTAATGACATCAATATCTTGATAAAACGTGGCTAAATGAGGAACATCGCGCTCAATCGACTGAACGACATATTGCAAGAATGTAATGCCACCAACAAATGCTTTTGTCTGTGATAACTTAACCAATGAATTCAATGAAAACGCATTCACGCCTTGGTCATCGTCACCACCAAAATTAAGTAAATTGCCAATTTGTAAAATATAAATCAATACTTGACGTAATGCTGTGCTTGAACACACTTGATTGACACCTTGAATTACAAGTGATAATGACGTTTGAAGTTCTTGTACACGCGATGGAAATTCTTGTTTAAACACAAGACAATGAAGTTTGTCGTGAAAACGTGGAATTGATTGAACTTCAAGTAGAAATTGCTCGGCTGTACCTAAAGTAGTCACATCTCCACGAAAATTATCCAGCATTTCCATCTCTTTACGATCTGGCCACATATCCATCAATGATCGAACTTGAGAAGGCGATAAAATCGTTGTATTTAATGCTAATAGCTCACGTCGAAGTTCAGGAAAAGAGACTTTAATACGAGCCAATGTGATGGCAATATTCTGCGATTTTTTCATATCAATTAATGCCGTCAAGACCTTGTTCTTCTTTTCACTTCGTTCGGATTTGATCTTGCGAGAATCTTTTGGACTCGCACTCAAATCTTTCACAAACAATTGTTCAAGCATTGCACGACTTTCGTCTGAAATCTGAACTGCTTCTTTCGCCGCTTCAACTGCATCTCCACCCCATAAACTATCTCGTCGAGGTCGATGTTTTTTTCCTTCCCAATGTAATTTTTTTCGAATCGAATCTTTTCGTTTTAACACAGGTTTTGGTTTGTCATGACATTGTTGTTGTTGTGGACCATTTAATTCAATAGGATCAATACCCGCCATTCGCATCTTTTGTTCAACTGCACCACGTGGTAATCCCAATCGAAGCATTTGAAAATATTTGTGATATTTTTCACGATGTGCTGCACGTTCTTCATCGGTAATTTCCACTTGTTTTTCTTTGACTATTTGACGTTGTGGTGGTCCATGTAACCACAATGGATCAACACCATCCATACGCATCTTATGTTCGACAACTGGTTGTGGTAAACCCACTTTAAGCATCTGAACGTACTTCCCATGTTTCAATTCGTACTCTTTCAATAGCATTTCATAGTCCGAATCAATACTTTTGCTCTGTTCATCTTCATCTTTCTCAGGAGATACAATACTCATTGAACACGGTATGTTACCGACATTGCATTCTGTCGTTGTAGAGTGTTCAATGTTGTCACTTTGGTCATTATCATCACAAGATTGTGCTGCCAGATCTGCAAGTACCGTGTGTGTCTCTAAAAGTGCCGCTAAGCCACAAAGTGCCGGTCGTTCGCGATATTGTTCATCAGGATCTATTTCATGATTTCCAAGCATATCCGCGACACTTGATTGATGATGTAACCCAACGGGAATATGTCGCTGTGATAGCATATCGAGTAACCCAAGACCGTAATAATCTTCACTATTTGTTCGTGATCGTGGTGAGAATGAAAAGTTCGAATCATAATCATCTACTTCACTCACTCGTACGTCTGCTAAAATATCAAACGAATCGTATCGTCTTCGATTTTGCTTCGATTCAATACATTCTGAAGCTTCTTGGAGAATGTCTAGCACCCTTTGAGTTTGTATAACATTCTGAACATCGTCTTGATTATCTTCTGAGCTTGATATTGACGTAACAGATGATGCGCGACTATGTCTTGTAAGGTCAATAGTCTTATGATCTGTAGGAATTAATTGACTATTTGACTCATTCTTTCGACTTGTATGTCGAAAAAACTCGTGTACCTTTTGCTTGTCGTTCCACTGAACTGTCGTAAGTTTAAGTTGTGGTTGACCCAATGGTGGACGTTGAAAGCCATGAAGAAACGATAAAGACTCGGCGTGAGTACGTCCGACATTTGGAAGCGCCACATTAGGTTGTGGTGGGACATTTATTGTGTCGACTAGTGTACTCCGCTTCTCGGCACCCATGAGCATTGATATAAAAGATGGCGCCATTGTTACTTAAGTAATCGCGATGGAAGTAGAAATTGCGTATGCAAATTGAGCGGCAAGACGACGGGAATAGTAATGGAATTGCTTTCTATCACCTGACAGACAAGGCACCCATGCTACTGGAATAGTGGCTTTTTCTGCTGGTACTCCATTTTAAGTACAGTAGAGACGACGTGAAGTAACGCCACGAGTCACATGGCCCAATGAAAGTGATAAGGCATTGTTGAAACACGCAACTCGTCTTGTTGCAGGTGCCAGTAATTGAAGGAGGTAGGAAGTCTTGAGACGTGCTGATTCCGTTCGGATTTGAAAGGATATTGTATATGTGCGGACAGAAATGATACCTCTGGACGCAGGACTATTGCAGCTTTTGTCAACAAATTAATAGTACGAGGTTTTGTTTACTTCTGATCTGTAGCAAAATCTCAAATATCGAAAAATTGGCTGAAATTAGAGGTAGCCAAACAAATCATACAGAAAAAGACAAATTATTTCCAATATAAGTATAATATACGTATTTTGTACTTTTCTCTTACACATTAATTTCTGGAGTAAGAAGTACTGCGGATTTAACTTGATATTGTCTTGCAGGACATCCACTCTATGCTACTGAATTTATCTTTGCTCGCGCAATTAGTCTTAGTATCACACCAGGATTTACCGGTTTATCCATGCCAAGTCGCAAAGCCTTTAATTCGCCTGTCCGGTTTGGTTTACGATTGACATTTGCATAAACCAACACAAGACTTGCTGTGTTTATCGAGCGATTGCTTCGGGTAAGCATTAGTCTAATCTGAAGCATTTAATGCTTAAGATTATTGCTAGAAGGTCAGCATGTATCAGACGAATTACGTAAAGCAGTTTCTTCAACAAACACCCGAACAGAATGTTAGTTGCTTCATTTACTGAAGACTCGGGAGTGTCCCGTCTGACATGTTGAACATGTAGTCGGTTCAGTTCACGATACTTTCAGCTTTAAGACGACCCCCAGCTGCTCGTCATGGCCGCAGCTGCTACTACCCAGTTGTAAGAAAACCTGTCGCATCAATTCTTTCGGTTTTCTTCTATTGTCAATCAATTTAGCGATAGATTTTTGTAGTGAAGGCTTTTACACATGAATGTTAAGGTGGATAAGCGATGGAAGAAATATATGCAGCATTGTGATCTTTACGAGTGCAATTTTCCGATTAGTGGTCCAGGTATTATCATATGGTTTTTGATGTCATGCCTCTTGTTCCAAGCTTTAAAAAAGGGCGCGTGAAGACGTGTGCATAAAACCTCCTTGTAAATCCTTTAATTGATGGCTCAAAGATCTTACTTCAGAGAAAACGAGAAATTATGATTATCAAGAGCTGTTATCTTCGACAGAGAGCCTGGATAATCTAAGTTTACTGTATGGCCTGGTTTTGATTCCACCCCGAGATATACAAACAGAATAACTAATCAATACTAGTGAGGCCAACAATTAGCTTTTGCATTGAATTAAAGCGGGTTTAAATGTATGTTGAATATATTATAAAAAATGGACTACAGACAGGGATAAGAAGTGTCGGCTGAGGCCCAAAAGTCGCTTCAATTTGGCCACGTACCCGATTGCTTCCACTCAACACGCAAAGAGCTAAAGCATCTCGCAGCTGCCTTGTGTGTTCTTTGCGTCTTTGGCGTCTCCACAGTAAGCCGAATTTTAGCGACATCATTAACTTCATTTTATCGGTCTTTGTACACTTTTGAGCAAGTGCTTATTCATGTTAGCTAAACTTACATTGTTCTATTTCTATGTACTCTCCATAACCTCATTCCGGTCGGAACAATACATTATAATCTTCTCGATCTTCCTGCATTCAAAAAGCCAACGTGGCTTTCCATTCAGCTCCAATTCATTCTCTTGCATTGAGCTCATCCAAACAGAATGCCTAGTGCAAAACCAATGCCAGCAACCTCCAGCTCCAAAACTTGCCGAGACTTTCAGTGTTTCGATATTTTTTTAGAAGCTTTAAATGCGACTGAATCCGGAGAAAGACAATAATTCGGCTCTAGACGATAGATTTTGCAGGCAGCTGCGGAAAAAGATCCTGCCTTCAACATGGATGGGTTGAACAGATATCAATCCTTAAACGTCCTTGAGTGATAGGGTTCTGAAAAGATCATTGTGTCATCAAATCGCAATGAATGGAAATGCAAGACCACGAGACTACGTGCAGACGACTCAAGGACGCACGATACGATAACCAAGAATACGTCCGCAAAATTGCAAGTATTTGCTTTCTTAAGCCCGCCGGCTTACCGAGTTGTCTGCTAAGTTGCTGCTAGAGTCATCCAACTGATTGGCGCCTCCTAAAACAAATACATTTCAAAGTGCATTTGATCCTAAAGGTTTTGTAATGTATCAGCTGTGGGAATCAGAACTCGGAAGAATGCATATGGTAGAATCGTAGTCGCACAGCCTGCCGGAACCATAACATGTGAAGTGGAAGCAAGTGAACCATATCGCAGCGCCGCTGGTGTATAGTGCTGTTACATTTCATAAAAACCTAAGACACAATATTTGAGCGCTTTGTATAGTGTTGAATTTGTATTGCGTGCTTGCATACCAAACTGCCATCAAAGATAAGATCATTCTTATGATGAATCAGATAATGTGCTTAAAGCTAACAAGTTGGTGCGAGATGCGGGAATATTTTACAGTGTGTGAAGCTGCTGATTGACTTGATAAGCAAGAGCATTTTTATATCTTGCAGCGCGTGATGTTTGCATGTTGAGCTTATGCTTGAAATTGCAGTGCTAGTCACGATTTCGCCTCGATGCTTCTAGAAGAAGAATGTGGCTAACGCCGTATACATGCGACATTCGAAACATCTATGCTACGCACAGTACACTTTTGACTTTATTCGAGTTCCTGTTGCAAGGTGTTTCATTCAACGAGTAAAGCAATTGGTACTGGCATTGAATCGCTAGAACACACAGTCGGAATGCTACGTAACACCAAGTGAGCGGACAATAATGAACGATACGGTCTTTGCATAGCTGTTAAATGGGAAAAAATTGAGTTGGTTTCTGAGAAACGCGTGTGACAGGAACAGTAGGAGCGGACGTTATTGGGTTTGGCTGCTCCCACATCAAGCAAGACAATTTTCATGCGGTAGAAAAGTATTCTTGAGCTAAATTGCTTTTGTTCACGATCAGTTTTGATCTGGTGGGAGACGACGACAGCTAAGTAAAAGAATCCCAATCAGAATCAAAGACCGACCCTTTTCTCAAATTCGCATCACGCGACATTTTCTTTCGCCTTGATCATCACAATGAAAGATATCGCTCTTTCTTGTCTGCAGGGTCATTGCTGTTTTTTTCTTCCAAACGTCTAGAAATCTGACGAATACAAATACCAAAGAAATGGCAACACTTGGACCAAAGCATTGGACGCATGAACTGACACTAGTGGAAGGCAGTGTTCTTATAGCCTTGCCGCTGATCGCTTTGGTTATGAGTTACATATTGCTACGTATTATATGGAAGGTTCCTGAATCACCCGAGTTGTCTCAACGCATATTCCGCTCATATAATTCACTTTCCCTGGAAGGTCCCTTGCGATCAATTCGCGACTCTAAAACCTCGCTCATTGAGGAGGGAGAAGTTGCTGGTGATTACGAAATTCACTGGTATGACACCTTTGATTTTGCGTTTGTGACTGGAATGATAGTCTTTGCCGGGGCGTTGCTCATTCTGACTTATATTTACGAGTCACAGTGGCTACACGAGACCAAATTCTGGGTGATGCAGCTACCGAAGCTTGTGGTGATGATGGTTGTGTCACTTGTTGGTGGGATTATCTGTCGTTGCTTTTGTGATGTGGATGAAAAGGGTTACATCATGACGAACAAGTCGTCAAAGTTTAAAGTCAACTACACGCGTAAGCTGCAGCACTTTGCTGCGTACATGGTGCCACTAGTCATCAAGTCGGAGTATTCTGGTTCAATTGCTCTGGCATGGGGTGATTTTTTTACAATGTTGGGCTTCCTTGTGCTCATCAAGCCTATTCGTGAGCACTCCAAATTCTTCATGCTGCAATTTA
>NW_020189809.1:1215733-1215858 GCF_900000015.1 Plasmopara halstedii
TCGCAGTTCTCCAGCTCCAACTAGTCGATGGGCAGATCAGTCTTGTTGCAGGTCCTCTGCTTTGCTGAAGTTGCTGCACAAACCGAGATCTCGTGGATTGGTGTCACTGCATTATCAGTCAACAC
>NW_020189809.1:1215868-1216527 GCF_900000015.1 Plasmopara halstedii
TCTTCAGATGCGTGGAGTGGCACGGTATCCACTGGACGAAGACTGCGGGGTTAGCAGTTCTTCGTCGGATGTTGTGGATAAGATCGGAGTTCCAAAGGAGCGGACAGTGAGGGTGACACCAGACGACGCGGAGTACGTTTTCACCCTGGTCTCACCTAGACATATGGTAAAGGAATTAAAAGACGTCGTCTCCAATGACCCGCCTTCGGTCCTATTTCCGGACGGAGGTGTGCGTAATGAGATTGACCTGGTCCCGGGAACTAAATACTGCGTATCACGCCAATGGCCTCTGTCCAAGGAGCAGTGCGACTTCATTGACGCTTTTTTCCGTGCGAAGCACGACGCAGGGATGGTACGTGAGAGCAAGTGTCCCCATTTGACACCCACGTTTTGTGTTCGGAAGCCGAACGGCAAGTGGCATATCGTTCATGCTTACACTAAGCTCAACACTGCCATCATTCCGGCACAAACGTCAATTCCTAGAAAGGATGTTCTTCAAAATGGCATGGTGGAATGTACGAAGTACAGTGCACTCGATTTGGTAGATGAATATTACCAGTCGCTCATGAGAGAGAGTGAAATTCCGCTGACAGCGGTGAGAACTCCGAGCGGCATGCTCTGTGAGTGGCTGGTGATGCCCCAAGGGCTGTCAAATGCAC
>NW_020189809.1:1216606-1216761 GCF_900000015.1 Plasmopara halstedii
ATGCGTGAAGCTCGAACGCCAAGCTATCCAACTCTTGGGAGGTTCGTTCAAGTTTAAAGAGTTCGACGTCTTAGAAGAGTAATACTTTCTCGATGTTTCCAGCATCGACAGTGACCTAGACACCGACTGCATGATGAAGCGTTTGTTCGAATTGG
>NW_020189809.1:1216771-1216891 GCF_900000015.1 Plasmopara halstedii
TTGGCTCGATGGAGGTGCACGTCGGTGACCTCGAGGCGCTGGTGATGCGTCTGGACAGCCCTTGCAACATTGCTGCGCAGTCTGCCAAGTTCGTACGACGGTCTTGTGCAGGCGTACCGT
>NW_020189809.1:1216901-1223055 GCF_900000015.1 Plasmopara halstedii
ATTGCCCGACGCCCCGGAGTCGATGAAGATCGTCCATGGCTACTCGATGCTCTTTACGGTCGCCTCCACGACCAGCAAGCTCGGCTTGCATACACGTTTCGTGTTTAAGAGCATGGAGCTCTTCGGGGCTGAGCCTTATTGACCTCTACCCCTGTGAGGCTCAACAGAACTCAGTTCCTCCCCAGTAGGCCACTCCGCGCCTACTGGGTGATATTGTTTCCCCGCGACGAACCAGACTGGTAGGCGCTGGAACGATGGTTAGAAGAGCCTTGACGCGACTTGCGCAGGGGGCAACCGTTCCAAAGGTGACGGGCGTATACACAGACAAACCTCCGTCGTATATTTTTGTGCTGCTCGGCAGCTTAGAACTCGCTTTCTCGTCCTCAGCAGAGCTGGGATCCATGGACACAGACTCGCTCGACGAGCTGTTGGAGTGTGCATTCCAACCAAGTCTGCCGACTTGAAATTTAATTCGGCAGTCAATGCCACATTTACCGCTTCTTCGAACGAAAACAGATAAACACGGAAGACTTCCATTCTGGCCACGTCAGTGTGGAGGTCCTTTATAAGAACGGTCACATAGATCGCCTCGGGGAGAGAATCCGCTGCCATCCCGGCAATGAGAGTCTTTAACTCTTGGATAAAGTTCACCAACTCATTCTTGTCCTGTCGGATGACAAGGAAATACGATTGCAGGCAATATGCCTGGTTAGGCGGCGAGAACACTCACAAAAGCTGACGCTTCAGCTCCTTCCAGTAGAGGAGCGCAGCTTCAACCGAAGCGCCGAAAGTTAGTGCCCATTCTCACGTTCGACTCCCGAGCTTGGAGATAGCTAGCGCCACGCGGTGTTGCTCGTTTTGGACCATGACGAATGCCATAGCCATCTCGGCCTCTCTCACCCATAGAAGGAAATTCTCTCTATCCTTACCTCAAATGTTTTAACGCTCACCATGAGCGGCCTGGGTCGGAAGGAATTATCTGTCGTCGACGGTGGCGTCACAGACGCAGTCTACGCCGACAGCTTCTTCTGTAAGTGCTCTAACAGAGCATTTTCATATTTTGAAAATGCCTCTAGACGTGCGCTTATGGCCTCAGGCCCTAGCGCAACGCGGTGCTCCACACCCTCCGGGCCCAGCAGGGACATCAGCCTATAACGCCCGTCCAGCATTCCATGATGCAATTCGGATTCATCCTCACCGAGGACTAGTCGTAACGACTCAGGCGTAGATTGACTACGAATGCTACCAAGTGCAGCAGGGCTGCTGTAGCACTTTGCGGAGAGGAAGCTAAGCTAATGCCATCGACCTTACGTTCTTTCCAAAACGCAATCCGCTACTTCTAAGTACTAAAGCCCTACCAAGGCAAACGGTCACTTATGTTTGAAACTGAAACTTATTTAATTGTTTGAGCTGCTGCAGAGCCGCCGATATCTATGACCCCCTAGGTTCTCCTAGTTAAATATTAATACCTAATGAATATAGCAAAACCTACAATATAATAATATCAATTGTTACTGGCAATTCTGCCACGTGGTGGCTTCTTGTTACGGTGTAGCGCGTTCATAGTATTAACGATCAATCAGCAAGAGGTTTCGGATGACCCTACGCCAGTACATGACCCTCCACACCTGCCAGACATAAGAGAAAGGGACCACAGAGTGTAAAGATATTTGTCAGTGTTATAGATAGAACATCTGCGAGTACCTCAATGCACTTCGGTAGATAACGGATCTCTTTCTTCTTTGCATAGCCTCTGGTGACCTTCTCAATTTACAATTTAACGCGCTTTCGAGCACAAGTTGGCCTTGTAATCAAATTATAGCCTCTGCACCCTCCGGAATATTTCGGCGCAACCTTATCAGTAGAGAGACCCTCCACGAAGATTGTGAACTTTACCGCCTCCGAGACGGGGTGTACCACCATTTCAACGAGTAAAGCTCTCACTCTACAAGACAAAATATACCATCTCTTTCCTCTCCTCACAAGTGATCATAGAATTTGGGTGAATCACCATACGCTAATTTGGGCATCGGTCACGTTAACACTTTCTATATGAGAAACGACAGCGCGTGTATACTCATCCTCGCGCACAGCCTCATAGATGCACTGTTGCCTCATCTGAAGCATGGCATTTCAACGTCCTTTACTCAGAAAAAGATTTTATGTCTCTACCCTACTGAAAGCAGATGCGATACCTCGTGGTGGAAACAGTTAAAATTTCACCGACACCCGGTTAAGACGTTCCTGGAGTCTCTCTCTAATCTTTTTGCATAGCTGGTGAAAGCGTCCGGACAAGCTACTTTGGCGCAACAGCTCTTAATTATAAGATTTCCTTATCCTTTTAGCCGAAATGACAGGCATGACTTGCTACGCATATTTAGCTATCTCGAGAACAGACTTGTGCCCCTATTAAGACTAGCTCTCGGATTGACAATTAGTGCTTTTAAGTACAAAGAGATGCCGTACACCACGCAAAGAGGAAGCTATTACTCAACGAGCTCGGGGCAACTTTCGTACGTTTGTTGGGCTCGTACGCTCCACCAAGGAGCGAAACTCTCAGGTAACTCAGTACTTAAATCTGATTTCTACTTTTAATTGATAAACATTGAGATTTGAGTCAACTAAAAATAATATTTTTTCAACAAGAATCAAGGACGTGGTCGACGGACCTCTCCGTCAGTATCCTATCGCCTCATCAGTACCAGGGTTTGGTGCCTATGAGCTTCACACAGAAGTACATGCACCAAAATGCAGTACGCACCTTGATACAAGGTGCCGGTGGTACCTGTGATGGGCCTCTCTTTTGTATCTATATTTTTGAGTCTTGTCTTTTGTTTAAATTTAATATTATTCAACGTTATTTCTCTAATTATCCTCTAAGCTTGGGCAATGGCCAAAAGCCCCATTCTAGAAGCACCGCGAATAGCACGGTACATTCGCTAAACGTGAAATTCCTTTCTTTCTATTCATCTGAACGCTTTCTTGGCACGCTCTTTTGGCAACTTGTCCATTACCTTGCATAGCACTACACAAAACCAAAATATCTAAGTTATGATACTTGCGAGGTCTCGACAGATTTATCAGTTTATAACAGTTTCTTCATGTATAGCATTCTTCGATCGGGATCGCCTTAGAGCGTGTCTGATTGCTAAATTTGTAAAATCTGACGGCCAACTTCTTGACTCTCTTCACTCCTCAGATAAAAAGCTAAGAGACTTAGAAGGGGTTAAGAAACCGTATCATTAATACACTAGAACACTGTCGACGAATTCGGAATCAGCAACAGGAGTTATCGACCAATGAAAAGCAAAGTGTCAACTGCTTCTGAATACCATGCGCATCGTCCCTGAAATGCAAAGTCAAATACCTAAACGAAGGTCGAGTTCGGATTGATTGGCTCAAATCATGTCGGAACCTGGCGCCTAAAGAGGCGAAACATCAACAGTGGAAGAAACATTGAAGCATGCATATAAGAGGCTTAGACATTTTCCTTGCTTTCTAGACACATTTGTTGACTTTGTGACACCTGTATGGCTATAAAAATGTAAGGTCATAAATCTTAACATATATCTCTTAGACATCTCACTTGACCAAGAACTCGCGATCTCGAACTTCTTTTTTCATTTTAGTTGATAGTGCTATTCATTATAAAGTCTGAAAAATGTATCAACTACTGTCGAAATTTGCAGCAAATCCACTAATGTCTAAAATGCTTCCAATGATCAGATAATGGAATGACAAAAAGCATTTTAAAGTAGCGCCAGCACTGTCTTGCCTTTAATTTAACACTCCTATCAGAAGTGCAATCATTTCAGAGCGGCTTTAACTATCACAAGTCAAGTGCCTCTGGCTGATTTTTGTATTAGAGAGCGCCTGCACATCTTCAACTGTGCATCTACCAGTCCTCGTACTCTATTTTCAGTATTTCAATTAATTCCGCCTCTATTCACAATACCTCAAAATAATATTGCACATTACTAAATAATAATCTCTTCCATATTCAAGGGATCAGAATGGCACCGTATCTATATAGCCGGTATCTAGCAGAGCGTATGGTAAATCACAACCCATCCTGTCATGTTGGAGATCTAGTAGGGAACACGCTATGAAAAACTTCATGCACAGATCCCATCACTCTTCGTTTTTATTTGAGCCAAAAAATATTGAAATATATCACGAAAATGCCGACAAATGTGACCAACACACCATGGCGGAAGCAGACGAAAGCTTGGAACAATTTAGAGAGAACGACGAAAGCGACAAAAGTTCGCTCGGTTTCCGCTGACACATTGAGAGCCAGCTTCAGCTATGAAGAAAATGGGGAATTAAGCCCGACCGACGAGCTGAACACTGAGTATAATGAGCAAACGTATAGAGACGGATACGGTGAAAATCCGAGTTTTCTTCGTCAGCAGCTACCGCATGCTGAATCCATTGTAGACTCGACTTGCGCAAGTAACAAAAGGTTGCATGCTGTGGCTGCTGAAGCAGCTTCCAGCGTAAATTGGACAGAGCTTGATCTTGAATTGTCAGCTGCAAGTCTCAGCGGTAAGAACGAAGGTGCTTGGAAGCGAAAGAAGCTTCCACGCGGGAATAAAACTAGTAACTCTTTGGATCTTTACACTCGTCTCACTATTCGCGACCATCGACATCAGACACGATGGGGGCCGAAGGGATTTGCCGTTTTAGCTGAAGGATCGTTGCCCTGCTCCGTTCAAGAACTGCGTCTTGCGCTTCGCGTTGCTTCGACCGATAGCTTCCGTGATATTATGCGCTGCATTTATCGCCGAAGATTTGTCGAAGGCGAGCTTTTGCGAACAATCAATATTCAGCGTGAGACTGGCAACCCAGCCAGAGCATTTGATGATCGGGAGCTGTCAATCAAGACAGCAACTTTTCAAAGCAGTCGAATCTTCTCCAAAAAAGAGTCTTGGTGTTTCTTAGAGTTGCTGCAAGCTCGAGACAGATCAAAAGATGAGCAGTCAATAACAAGGATAGTGTCATCCACAGCGAGTAATGCAAGTGCCTCTCCTCCGCCAGCTTTTACACGCACTCTCGTAACTATAGCACGTTCCAGTGCCGTTCCGAATGATAACTACGCAACATCAAAGAGTTCTCGACAACAGAATGTACCAAATGTCATAATCAACTATTCGTTCGAAGAAGATCCTAGTAGTCATTCTACTCGTGTGGTAATCCATGGGGAGTACCTGCCACCAGATACTCATGATGCCTATAAACGTGCGCGTCACGAACGACGTTTAGCGCGTCTCTGGATGCTTCGCCTTGCTGCTAACTGCCATCGTTTGCTCTTAGTTATACGACGTCGTCGTCTTGGAATGCAAGTCACGATCAGCGATACGCGTCTCCCTCTGGATGAAATTGCTAATGTGCCTCGTTGTGCATGTTGCCGTCGTTCGTTCGCACGGTGTTTCACGCGCTTAAGAAGACGATTGTGCTGTTTGTGTGGCTTTCTCGTTTGTGAAAAATGTGCTCATGCACAAGAGCGCGAACATCGCGCGCGAAATCATTACCGCTCTCGGATTGAACGAGTTCAAGTATGTGAGCGCTGCCTAATTCGTGTCGACCAAGCGAAGTATACCGCTATTACCGAGGAAGATTTACGCCCAGCGCGAGTGATTCCCGACTCCGAGTCCCCAACTTTCCATCGCAACAGCACTCCCAGTGGCAATCGAGGTGGCAGATACATCCATACTTCGCGCAAAACACGATCAGCATCGCTACATGACTTGTTACTAGATATTTTAGCCGATGCTTCTGCTGGTGGTGAATCCCAGCTAAAACGAAGAGCCAGTGTAGTAAGTGTCATGAGGGATATTTTTGATGAGGAACGTAATCGTGAACGATTAAGTGCTACAAAGACTCGCAATGCCTTAGCTGGAGGTACCAGAAACATAGTGCCTATGCTCGAAGATTGTGAAGATACTGTTAATGGCGAGGACTATACTAGAGGCAAGGACGTCGAGCTGTATAAGCGAACAAGCAAAGATACAGAAAGCAACTACCCACTCGCAAATGCTGAGTCAAGAAGCTACCAAATCAACTTTCCAGACGACCCAGATAAAGCCATCATGCCGCCTATACCACCCAGCGAGCATAAGCGGTTGCAATTGATCCGTGAACAACAGCTGAA
>NW_020189809.1:1223065-1223817 GCF_900000015.1 Plasmopara halstedii
CTGACAGAACTTTCGTTCATAGTCGTGCGGAGCACAGGAGAACGGATGAGGAGAGCTACATCGTTCATTTAAGAGCGGTGCTCGTGTGCATTCGCACGAACAATTTGTACGCCAATGCAGACAAGTGCATCTTCGGCGCAGAAAAGATTCCCTATAGGGTGCTTCATTGGGAAGCGTGGCCTTCGAGCGGATCCCTCTAAGGTCAAGGCCATTGCAGATTGGCCGGTTCCAAAGAACCAGAAGGACTTGCGTAAGTGGCTTGGTCTCGCCAACTACTTGCACAAGTACAGCGTAAATTACGCAGAATGGCCCCGGTCATTATCCAATCGTCTTAGAAAGGACGCGGAATGGTGTTGGAATACCGAACATCAGGAGGCTTCTGACGGGGTCAAAGACAGCCTCCTGCATGCATCAATACTGGCACTGCCAAAGCCTGATTTTTTTTGCCGTCCTTTCAGCGTCGTCCGTGACGCTTCAGACTTTGCCATTGGTTGTGCACTACTGCAAGCAGACGCCGAGGGGCGAGATCGAGTGATCGCATTCGAGCTCAAAGCTGCAGAGAAGAGCTACCTAGTTCATGACAAGGAGCTACTTGCGATGAAGTATGCACCTGTCAAGTTCAGGGTCCACCTGCTCGGCTCCAAGCCGTTTGTGTTCTATATAGATCATGCGTCACTACGCGCTGCGACTCAGCCGCCCCACCTCTCGCAGAGGATGGCTAGATGACTATCCTTCTTTGCGGAATATAACTT
>NW_020189809.1:1223827-1225132 GCF_900000015.1 Plasmopara halstedii
GTTTCAAATTACGAATACGCGCTGCTAGAGCACCTGCCGCAGAAGATGTCTGCATCATTTGCGTCTATGACGCCACCGTCAGTGGCGGATGGTATTCCCCTAAGCCAATGGTGAGTGTTAAGGTCTTCGAGGGGAAGGATGGAGAGAATCTCCTGCTCTGGGTGAGAGAGGTCGAGATGGCCATCGCATCTGCCTTGCTCCAGACTGAGCAACAGCGCGTAGCGCTAGCCATCTCAAAGCTCGGTGGTCGAGCGCGAGAAAGGGCACTGACGTGCGGCACTTCGGTCGAAGCTGCGTTTTCCTCCTGGGCGGAGCTGAAATTGCAGCTCTCGCGAGTGTTCTCGCCGCCCAATCAGGCATATCGCGTACGATTGCGTTTCCTTGCCCGACAGGGCAACAAGGACTTGGTGGACTTTGTCCAAGAGATGCGCACTCTCATTGCCGGGATGGCAGCAGATCCCCTTCCGGTGGCGGTCACAGCGACCGTCTTCCGGGTGCATTTGAAGAGGCGGTGAATGTGGCATTGAATGCCGAATTCAATTCCAAGTCGGCACGACTTGGTTGGAATGCACACACCAACAGCTCGTCGAGCGGACCTATGCCCATGGATCTCAGCTTTGCTGAGGACGAGGAAGCAGATCTCCGAGCTGCCGGGCAGCACACAGACACACGACGGTGTTTTGTTTGTAGAGGCACCCGTCATCCTCCGAACGGTTGCCCCCTGCGCAAGGCGCGTCAAGGTTCTTCGAACCATCGCCCCAATTCCTACCAGTCTGGTTCATTGCGGTGAAACGACACCACTCAGTAGTCGCGGGTCGACCTACTGGGAAAGAAATGAGTTATGTTGAGCCTCAGGGAGGTATAGGTCAACAGGGCCCAGCCCCGAAGGGCTCCGTGCTCTTGAACACGGAACGTGTGTGCAAGCCGGGCTTGCTGGTCGTGGAAGCGACCGTAAAGGGCTTCGAGAAGCCATGAAAGATCCTCATCGATTCCGGGACGTCGGGCAATTATGCTCGACGCTTCACGATGAAAGGAAGTCAGTTGTATGCTGAGGCGCTGAAAGCGCGGATGGGTGACATCGTCACTGTTTGCTTAGCGACGGGGACACGTGTCACGGTACCGAAGGTCCCTGTGGACCTCGGAGTCAAGTTTCTTGACTTTGATTGCGTGGAACGCTGTCTAGTATTAGACTTGAACGCAAGGTATGACCTCATCTTAGGAATGGCATGGTTGGAACACTATGAGACATGGATTGATTGGAGGTCAAAGACCTTGGGCGCTACGCGCACGTCTCCTGGTGAAGCT
>NW_020189809.1:1225243-1225838 GCF_900000015.1 Plasmopara halstedii
AACGGTGCATTGGACAGGAGTCCCAAGCGTGGCTCGCGGGCTGATCGTGAAGTGGCACGTAAATCACTGAGCGCTGCTCAAGTTTCGGAGCAGTCGCTGCATGTCATGTGTGGTATGTTCGGCCAAGGGCCGAGGCATTGAGGGCGAGGCCTCCGTGATGCACGTGAAATGGCACGTAAACCACTGAGCGCTACTTGATTATCAAAGCAGTCGCTGCATGCCATTGATGGCGTGGTCGGACAGAGTCCGAGGCATCTTGGGCACGGCCCTTCAGATGCGCGTGGAGTGGCACGTTATCTACTGGACGAAGACTGCGGGGTTAGCAGCTTTTCGTCGGATGTTGTAGATAACATTGGAGCCCTAAAGGAGCGGACAGTGAGGGTGACACCGGACGACGCGGAATGCGTGTTCACCTTGGTCTCACCGAGACATAGAACCTCTGTACAGAGGCGACGGCGACGCCGTATCGGGCTGCAAGACGCCGGGCGTCGACTCTGATCCAGGGTGTGTCTACCGTAGACGAGGTACACAGTTATACACCCTCGTCAACGGTATGACGGGGGAGGAAGATGGCGATGTCCGCCTCGAGGCTATG
>NW_020189809.1:1226065-1226474 GCF_900000015.1 Plasmopara halstedii
GGTGGATCGTCGTTCCTTCGGAATTCCGATGGATCCGTGCTATCCTTCGGTAAAGGAATTTCAAGACGTCGTCTCCAGAGACGGTGTGCGTCATGAGATCGACCTGGCTCCGGGGACCAAATCTGCGTAACACGCCAATGGCCCCTGCCCAAGAAGCAGTGCGACGTCATTGACGCCTTCTTCCGTGCGATGCACGACGCAGGGATGGTACGTGAAAGCAAGTCTCCTCATTCGACACCCACGTTTTGTGTTCGGAAGCCGAACGGCAAGTGGCGTATCGCACATGCTTACAATTAGCTTAACGCTGCCACCATTCCGGCACAGACGCCGATTCCTAGAAAGGATGTTCCCCAGAACAACATGGTGGAATGTACGAAGTACAGTGCACTCGACTTGGTCGATGGGTATT
>NW_020189809.1:1226484-1227002 GCF_900000015.1 Plasmopara halstedii
AGCCTCACGTAGGTTATCATGTCGCTTTATCTTGACAACTCGAGATGTCAATCTGTCATCGAGTGCACCTGGGCGTGCACGCTTTCTCGTTTTATTCCCACTTTCGGTTGTAGAAGAGTTCCTTGTAGCCGGCAGGTTAATTTTTTGAGTGTCAATTTTCATATCATTTTCATTCATCTTCATTTTGCCTTCATTTTCATGATCTGACTTGTTCTCAACTTTAAACCCACTCGCCTGCGAAACTGTCACTTCATCTTCATCCTGTTGTGTCAACGGCCAATTGAGCGTCTTCCTCCGCTTGGCCGCCAAGCTGACACCCTTCTGTTTATCCAGTTTTGCCATTTTAATCGTAATGCCGAGCTTTTTCATCAAAACATTTGAATCCATAGGCTCCATAGATATTGCTCGCTTCCTTTTATTTCCATTCACCACCTTACAATTCTTGAAATCATACACTTGCGTGGTCCCAGCTTTCTTTCTGATCACACCTGTCAAACCTTTCTGATTGCCTGTGCTTG
>NW_020189809.1:1227012-1227339 GCF_900000015.1 Plasmopara halstedii
ACAATTATATTATTTGATTTACAGTTTGGAAAATTCTACAACGACAAAAATGTCCAAACAAAACTAAACTCTTACACGCATGAAAAAAACAACGTAATTTGCTTCAGGGCATCTTTGCTAAGCTGTTCGTCGATCGTGGGTCTCATCCTTTTGCAGTGCTGAGCCTCGCTTGGCAAAATTTGAAGTCTGACGATTCTGGAATTCCCTCGGATACAAGGCGAGAGATATTTCGCGGTGACTTTCTCCTTGTATTGGAAAGCTTCGCTATTGCAATCGAGGTCGAGTTGTCAAATCCAGAAACCGAACTCGAAGTTGCCACTGAACTTT
>NW_020189809.1:1233293-1233636 GCF_900000015.1 Plasmopara halstedii
AAAGATCTTTGATTTGATGAATTCAACAGACGTTGCATCAACGATCAAGTACTCATCGAGTTCATACAAGCTTGATGAGATTACCGCAGTCCAGCATATTGTTTTACAGAGATCATCGACTAGGGGATAGAAAGATTAGTATCCCTGACGTGATCAAGTCGAATAGGCATATAATCAATTTTCCAAAAACAGAAAATAAATGTGTGTTTCACTGTATTGCATATCACCTTCAGACTGAAGAACGGGACTATTATCGTATACAGGGTCTTGTAAAAAAAATCGATTTAAACAGTATTGTGCATTCAAGAACATTGAATATTCGCTTCCGCTGTTCAAATCATTC
>NW_020189809.1:1240924-1241000 GCF_900000015.1 Plasmopara halstedii
GTGGAAAGAAGATCGAGATGCAAGTGAGGGCGTACGACCGAGCGAAAGCGAGACAGCATAGCTATGTTGCGTTGGA
>NW_020189809.1:1241010-1241211 GCF_900000015.1 Plasmopara halstedii
CCCAAGCTGTACAAATAGACAAGCACCTATGGGCGCACGTGTGAGACATGTCAACGGGTGACACCCTCTCCAAATGCGGCTGTGCCGCTGACCAGCTTACTGGTACCCACTGGGTGCTGACAATCCATGAGTTTGGACTTCGTGTTTGGCCTACCGAAAGATTCGGCGGGCAACACGGGTGTCGTGGTATTCGTCGACCGG
>NW_020189809.1:1241221-1241662 GCF_900000015.1 Plasmopara halstedii
TAAGTGGCCTTGTAGCTATCAAAAGTGCAGTGATATATGGTGGTAATGTATAGCAATAACAGGCTTGACGAAATTGTCACTACCTTGCTGCATTTGATCGTGCCCTTTAAACGTACACATCGCCAACAAAGCAATCTACATCAAATGAAATGATGTTCATTAGCAAAAGATTTTAGCTGATAAAGTGGCCTTGTAGCTATCAAAAGTGCAGTGATATATGGTGGTGATGTATAGCAACAAACAGGCGTGACGAAATTGTCACTACCTTGCTGCATTTGATCGTGCCCTTTAGACGTACACATAGCCAACAAAGCAATCTACATCAAATGAAATGATGTTCATTAGCAATAGATCTTTAACTGTTATAGTGGCCTTGTAGCTAGAAAGTGCAGTGATATATGGTGGTGATGTATAGCAACAACAGGCTTGACGAAATTGTCA
>NW_020189809.1:1241672-1242455 GCF_900000015.1 Plasmopara halstedii
AGCTCACGGCAAGAATGCGCCGTACCAGTCCGAGCGCCTCCTGTATGGGTGTCGCTCACACCACGGCATTGACCTGCTCACGAGTGACGACATCTTCCCGGCAAACACACCCTCCACTGCCTTAACTGCGACGACGCAGCCGACGCAAGCCCCTGAAAAATTACCTCATACACTGAAGGCCTTCGCAGCAACGAAACGACCGGTACTGCCCAAGACGCGCACGCGAGGGGCGTCAGGAAGGTCCAAAACCTCGCTCCAACAAACTGTTGAGAAGATCAAGAAGCGTGATGCGAAGCTCAATGGTGGAGCTCAGCATGGCAAGTCACCGGTTGCCGACAACCAACTAGCACTGATCCCGAGAAACCTAGACGATACGCTGTCAATCTCGACCTTCATCGGATCGAACGAAAATTTGTCACCTCCTGGGAGCCCAGAAATTACTTCGGCGACCCCTCCCAAGCTGCTGTTGACGAACGGTGGCACCGCCGACGGTTTCACCGTAGTTTTGAATGAGAAAAAGCGTAGTCGCAAAGACATCGACTTTACTGCGCTGCTCATGAGCCCGGTTCTACAGCCTCTCGACGGTATTGCCACGTCAAACTACTTCCAGTCACTCCAGTCGATGGAAGTTGAGTTTGAACTGAAGGACATCACGACTGACAAAAAGCACGGTGTGCGCAAGCAGATCATGCCTGTCAATGTACGGCGTCCCAAATCGGTGGAAGCATCGACCGAGTCGGCGTTCTTTATTGAGAAGCATCACACAAAGATTGTGAAGGCGGT
>NW_020189809.1:1242465-1251614 GCF_900000015.1 Plasmopara halstedii
AGTGCCGTGTGACCCGTCACATGGAGGGTGTCCGCACTGGCGTGGTCAGAATGGAATCCTTCCGTTTAAATCTGTTTTCTTTTGAAGAAGCGGTAAATTTGGCATAGAATGCCGAACACTGAGTTAAACATTTTCTTCGCTTAATTATATCAAAAATCGATGTGAGAGCAGCCAACATCAACAATGCCAAGAACAACAACGATACTGTTGCATCTGCCCATCACAGTCAGGACTTACTCACATTCAAGAACGAAACCGAGCCCGGAAACGTAGTGAACAAGAGCGATGAGACTTCTAACAAGCACCACTGAATGTCAATATAAGACTGGCAAGTGCTTTCAAATTCTCTTACAAAATCTATGATATGGTCAAACGCTATGAAACTCAGTCAAGCTGATGAGGAAGCGCGCAAAATCGTATCGTAAGTGGTACTTGCAGATTCTTTGTCTGAAGTAGTATGAAAGAATCGCGAACTATGTGACTTCTGCTCATAAATTTGAAAGATAGGAGTTTTTGAGACTTTCGAAGGGTTAGTCATTCGACCCTTTACGAGTTTAGCTGGCTTGGACAGTCTACTTGACAATAACGGACTATATGGTCCTTGAGATTGTCGAGGTCTACAGGATTCAACTCGTATCGATCTAAAGGATAGAACTCACACTTTGGAGTCATCAACTGTCAGCATTCGCGCTCCGTGACTTTATAGTCTCCAGATATTACGTCACCAGAGTTTCTGGCTCAGTGATATCACGACGTCGTGGAAGAATAGATTTATCCTTTGTGATTTTTAGGTATAGCTCCACCCTCGACTCAAGGTCATGTATCTTTACCAATAGATGCCGTGAAGGCCGCGACCAACTGTATATACAAGCAATACTATGATAGCGAAGGGTGTAAGTTATGCCCAAATTGGGAAACTCTTCAAAGGCCGCGATTTGCAACCATCCGTGTCTTGGATCCTTGCATAAGGACCAAGAATAATGGTATTGACAATTCATTGCCTACTGCATCGTCTTGCCCGCGGAAAAAGCACATTTGCTTTCTACTACATACAAATGAATGCCTCAATATTACATCACTTAAAGAGAAGTATCGTGTTCGATTCGCAGCTAAATTAAGGCTCGTGATATGATAGCCAGGCTATTCCTAGATGAGATAATATTTCGTATCCATGTCAAAAGTTTAATAGTCGTATCTAGAGCATGATTTTTCTGTTTAGAGGCTCAATCGTTTTGCTTCACATACATCGCAAGTATCTGATCGTTTTTCCAAAAAGTATCCAAGCAGTCTCAACCATAATTGTGACAGCTTATTGCATCTCACTACTAATAGAATGATGTTGACCACCCGCACACGTGCTTAGGATGGTATCTTTTTTTCAACGGGAATCAGGAGGCTCGCCTGACCATCTGTCTGGAGATATACAGCACCGAATTGTACAATCTCGTATTTGACTTTTTTGCATAATTATCGCTGTTCGATGTTGATCACGATTTGAATCTACGTTGGCGAATACTTTGTCGAGACCAAATATCGCGGTATCCTCGCCGGTAACGGTAACGTTGACAGCTGTCAGATTATGCATCTCGTAGTTGTCAACGACACGATTCACAAAGATCACGATTTCAGTATTAACGACTGCGGCTTGTAAGACACCAAAAATGACTTCATGTTGATTGATTACAATAACTCACCCAGAGCATGCAGGCTCTGGCGTACGGGATGAGTGTTTATGTTGTCGGCATATTTCACGCGCGCGTCAGCGCTTATCATTTTACTCATTTGAGGTTCAGTTACATAATTCCTTTTAGCTGCAATTCTTTTCTGAGATGGCCATCCAATGGAGCATTTTGCGCTTCTTGCAAAATTCCGCACGCGAGGATATCATCGCGACACTATGAGTACGTCAGTACTGTGCACAGCAATCTTTATACCAACGAATGGCGGTCCAAGCGCGCTTTAAAACGCTTTTATATAACGACATGCGCGTCTTGAATCCTTTGATTTCGAAACTTTAAAAAATCAGCTCTTTTTACGCTTGAGTAGTACGCTGTACTTATCGCCTCAACCAGGTACCATCGTGTCACGCAATAGCTAGAGTGTGAGTAGCGCAAAAGTGGATTTACTTCCACATTAAGCCGACTACCAAACCTTGAAATTAAACTCAACAGCATTTAAATATAGTGTTATTATATGCACGACATGTGGTGATAACGTCGCTTTGTGCAATTCCGCATAATAATCGATCCCAGATAAAATTGAGTAAAGCGGGTGCACCAGAATCTTGGCAAGAGCATACTTGATTGAAATTTACGCCATGTCGAGAGCAAGTAGTTCTTCTGAGCAGCTCAAGGCTTGCGAGACCCAGACACAGCTATGTCCATTGGGATTTGTTTGTAGCAATGCACCGCTTATGGCAAATCCAAACTGTTATATGGTCAATACAGATTTTTAAGATCCAGAATTGATTGTTTGACACATGTATCACTTATTCTTCTTCCACAACATCAAACTACTGACACCCGTTACCTGACCAAGCCTCTCTTTGGGTCAGTAGGACTTATCAATTCACGATGTCCCATATCTTCGCGAGGTCTGCCTACAAACTATACTACTCGATAAAGTACCTCATGAAAAAATCACGTTGGCCCCACAATCGCACCTGTCGATACCGACAATCAGCTTTCTGAAGTGCATGTGAGCGCTTGCAAGTGCTTGATGTAGATATCAATATCTGACTATCCGTGATATGAACAACAATGGACAAATATCGTCGCATTGGGTTTGCAATTACCCTTGATGTGACCGAAACACCAGAGGATTGAACAGCGCTGACGCATTTGACGGCCTATGTAGTACAGCCATCGTTCTGAGAACATTCTATTTGGACGATTTACAGCGGTTACAGAGAAATTATTTTTCTGTTTAGCAGCTACCTATATATAAAATAGGACAAAAGCACTAGTACAGTAAAACTGACCATGCCGTTCTGCAGCATGTGGTCTTCGGATGTCGGCATCTGCGCTGAAAGCTGGCCGTTTAAGGCTCATTGCAAATGCCACTTGGTGTCACACTTCTGACACACTCTTCGAGTGCTAAGTACCAAGAGACTCTATCTCACTGAAGCTGCTCCATGGCAATCACGAAAGAAAGTGTACATGACATCACAACTGCTTCATAGTAGCCATTGACGCATGACGAATCGTTTAATCTCAGAGCCCTGAATGATCCCTTACTAGACTGTATAGTAACAGCGCGCTTGAGGAATCTCTCGTCACCTCGTTGTTATGCTACTCATACGACAGATAAAACAATTTGTCATCAATATATCTGCCATTCCTTTTGCTTTCAGTGCTATTCGAATATCTTCAATGATGGACTCATCCATGACGACTGACGCTTTCCGATTCTTCTTTGATACACGAACTGTGTGTGACATTATGGTGGGAACACCTTTTGCAAGAAAATAAACTTTCAGGCTCAATGAGATATACACCCGAGACACGAGACAATGTAAAGAGGCATATATATCCTAGCAGTATCCCGATCACTATATCCATGAAGGACGAATCTTTATTGCCCAGAGCCTGTGCCCCACCGTGAACGTGTCTGATAGTAGTGATGGCTCAGTAGTACCGTTACTTTGTGATAAGGCTGTATGATCCATAATAACTAAACAGCCAAGCCCTTATTTTTGCAACTTACCATGATCTGCATCCTCCGGATTTCATTTGATGATCGCAGCATTGAGCGGCTCCAACTCGATCTACCCGAAATCAAACCCAAATAGACATGACACACGATCGCTCTGCCTCGTCTGAACAGATGTCATCGCTAGGGATTCCATTCCTTTAAATAAGAGTAAAAGTTTTACAATAGATACACTCAGAGAGATTTCGACATACCCTCGCTTACATTCGTCTTATAAAAGTTACACATGAAAGACCATGACAAACGACAATTGTTGATCCGTCTCATCTGAAAACTATGTATTCATACGCTTTTTCCTGCCTAGCTTCACCTCAGATACTAAGCAACATCGTTGCTATTGGACAATCTCACGACCACCACCGAAATTATCGCGGCTTAATATCCGCGACGAAAGTAGAATAAAGGCAACGTCTGGCCAGAATCCGCTTGGGAAGAAGTGCGCACCTGATCTCTAAAACTCAAAGTTAAGGTTTACAGCGTTTAAGCCACTCCATAATTGAGGAAGGATTAAATCTTAGAATTAACACCAAAAAATATTTTAGATAGTCGAACTACTAAAAACTCACGGAATGGCTAAAAATAGTCTTCGACTGCCTCCAGATCAAAACATAGCCCATATATAGCGTTGTAATGCCTCTGCGTATTGGCTACCGTTTTTGACAGTCGTGCATTGCGCGACAACTTATGACAACCCTAAATGAATTAGGACTTCTCGCGGACTCACAAATCCTATGAAGTTGATTTTGACCAACAATCCTCACATACATTGCGTAGAAAATATCACTCCAATCAGGCTGAAAACTCTGATCTTGACCTCTACAAAATATAATAAAAAGGCTTTTCCAAGAGAATCTCCCGTCACTACTATGACTCGATCAACTAGCGAGGATTTTTTCTCGACCTTGCGTAAGATACAGACTCTCTAGACCTTGAAAGCAAAGAAGACGGATGTACAGAGGGGGCAAAGTATTAAGTCAAGTCATGTCACAGATACTACGTTTGCGAGTAACACTTCAGCTAAGACGTCACTTTCATTTTCCTCAGGTGGCCAAGGTCCAGCGTCCCTGACGCGCTCGCTGAGCCTCCATCTTTTGCAGTTTGACTAGACCTCGCGACACGAACTTTGTGCTCACCATTGGATTCGAAGAGGGTGAATCAATGCGGAAGACCCTAGACCGCGCCACACCACCTACTTGATGACGGCGACTGAAACACTGCTCAAGATATTTTTTCGCTATCAGAGCAATGCGAGCACTTAAATTTTGCCCTCAGTCTAACGAATCTTGCCTTACTGAACGGGCAAGCAAGAAACGTTACACCTGATCGCTAAATTAGGGTTACCATGCTGGCGATGCCTCAATTCTAAAGCTGTTGCGTTTAAATGTCTTTTCTCGAGCCCAGCCTCCTCAATTAGAGTTTGTTAGTGTGACGCGCTGATGATCCTTCTGGTGCGTGGCCAAGAGCACACCATCTCAACCTCTCTGGTCCCATTCCTAAATTTCCTTGCCCTGTCTTGAAGGGTCGAATGCTGAACATAAGCTGCCTCACGGTGAGAGACAGTTATGCCCTAAATAATGCTTGGGCGAGGCGTGCCTGGATGTGTCTTCACCGCATTTTTATCGCTGGTGAGCACCTCAACGCGAGCAATTCACGCTTTCGAGACATTGGCACTAGTTGTACTTTACCTTCCCGAACGACTAAAGCCAGGAGGAAAGATCGTGATTCAATCTAACAGAGGATAAAATCCTTTGAAACCACGGTCATCGAATCGATGGTAAGTACCATCAAGTGCAACGGGGTTATCGTGCACCTCACATAGAAAAACTATGACATTACGAGTCTGCGTCGATAATCGTCCGAGGATAGGTTTTAGGCTCCACTTAACATTTAGCACGGAGCCGAGAGCTTCTTAAGATACAAGTACCTATTTACACTCATTGAATTTCGCGAGCGATATATTTCTAGTATCAATTTGTATATAAGTTACTCATAGTGTTAGTTCGTACCAGTAATTTTCATCTCAGTACCACATGAGACTGGCTACAAGTCCGAGGTACGATAGTGACAATAGTTTAAGGTAAGCACACACCATAAATCGTGTCCATATTTTATTGCTCCATCTTTCACACATAATTAGTATTCAGCGGCTTTAGCAGCGCTATGACAAACCTGAAGATAATGATCGTGTGTATTGACCGTTTTTATAACCGCGCTAAATATGTGTCAGGCGTGCATGGATGCGAGAGCTGAAGACCATCAATTGACTTCTAATTGCCATAGGCAGTAACGTTCCATTGCTATGATCGAGTTGCACAATTGTAAGCTATGGAACTTCTACCGCACGAAAGACATCGACGCTTACATTCGTGAGGGCTTTGTATGGACAGATTCATTGATGTCTTAGGACAAAGAAAAGTGGCCAATTGTTCTTGCCAAGGGTTTCTCGAAATGAATGTGTTGGTACGTCGGAGAATGATAGCCGAACAGGTAAGAGGCATATCGTAATGATCTTTATGTAATTGTAGAGCCCGACGCTTTTACAAAAGATATTAGTACACGAGTGGCAAGTGGAGCAGAAATTACTGGATGCGGCATTTACTACAAAACGAACTTAATCGTTTTTAGAGTGGAAGGAAGCGGCTAGAGCTACGCAAAAGGAGAGACGGAAGTCAAGAAGATGAAGTTAGAGGAGGCACAAAAGATGATAAGGAAACAAGTGTGGACACTACTGCCAAGGTAGTAAATGCGGAAACTGAAAGTGTGACAGGAGGGTACAATAGAGAAGAACAGATTGTCAGGATGCCAATAGTGAAGCAGATAGTGAAGCAAAAGCTGAAGTAACTTTCGTCAAGAAGCCAAAGGTAGAAGCCTATCGCAAGGTTCGAAGATATAAAATTGTAATAATAATCAGTGTTCTGTGATATAGCTTTGTTGCGTAGCATTACTAGATAACAATTTGAAAACTGCACAATTTGAAAGCTACAAATGCAACGTCTACACTAGGTATCAGCGCTAGTCCTATTACGCAATTATGCAATCAATCGTGTCGGTTTTGGAGCAATCATAGCTCTGAAATCAAAGCACGACTAAGACAGTCTTGTCCCGACAGAAACAGAGTAACTTCAAACAAAAGTATCACGCACAGAATTGCCCTGACGTAATCAATCTTTGACCTCACGCCAAACCTAAAAAGGCGTCAGCATTCTAGTCTCCGTAATTGTGTGCACGTAATGACCAGGAAGTACCAAGGCTGATTGAATGCTCTAGATCTCTGTAAGCGACCATTCATTTATATTCCACAACGACCTTCTAACACTGGAAACGATATCGTGCATGGATGCATCGTCCTGTAGCTTTTCTAAAAATTTGGCCCACATGACTTTATCTGCCGACTCCTTAAGAAGATGGTCCAGTATTATTTCACCAACATCTTGGTTCGCTTTGAATGAGGCTATACGTAATGAGGCTATACCATCTTTATCAGATAGATACATATAAACACGGACAAGTAAACGCTGAATTTCTATACTTGTAGACGCATTGTACGATATTCCAATCCATGAGCAAAAAAGAGCGCTCAACACACCAATTAAATCCGGATTCTTTTTCCTTTCTTCATTTATAAAGTGAGCCAACTTCACGTCATCGTGAAAAAGGTCTCGCAGAGCATTCAGAAGAAATAAATCGGGATCGTCGCCCGAACAACTTGCGTACGTCCTCAACTTAGCAATATTCTCACTTGAAAGAGAGATTTCAACACCAGATTCAGTCGTCCATTTAAGTATCAGGGTCTTCAATAGATAGGAGAAAAACGATTTAAACTCCTTGGATTCGACGTTTTGCAGTATGTACAGCACTTTAGCCCACATGAAATCATCTGACTTCAAGGACAAAACTCTATGCAACACCAGATGTAAAATAGCTGGGTCGCTAATCGAAATCGGGGGTTCTAAACTTAAATTTTCCAGTCTTTGTATGATCGGCTTGATCTCAAAAACGTTTGCTATGTCCAACTGATGATTTTGAAGTAAAACATCAAAGATTTTAGAGAGATTTTCGTCCGAAGCTTGGTCTTGTTGCAGCTTATAGAGAAGAGCGGCCCACATGTATTGATTCTCCGACTTCGTAAGCAGCTCTGACACCAAATTCGCCAATTTGTCAGGTGATGGTTGGTGGGACGAGAGAGCATGGAGTTTTTCAAGCAGAAAATCAAAAGCGTCGACAAGTATGCTCTTATTCTCGGCAGCTGCAAAGTATGGCTGTGCGATCCATGAGTGGAGAAGAGCATCAAGCACACTTGAAAAGGAAACTTGCTGACTTTCATCCTTTCGCAGCTTATTGAGAGCGCGAGCCCACCTTGCTTCAACTAGCGATAGCTTTCGCAGCCTTTCTAGAAGGAATAAGCTGGGATTGTCACTTGAGAAATACGCGTACACATATAAATTGGCGAATTGAGAGCTCTTCAAAATATTTTCCCTCCAGTCTAAGCGCTTCGAGAATTGAACCGAATCTTCTGGTTTTTTTGTCCATGAGCGAAAAATAGTTTCCAACCGACTGGAAACAATTTTAGACGCTTGGTTGTCTTGGTTGTAGTGTTGCAATATGTATAACAGTTTGGCCCACATGACTTCATCGTCAGACTTGCGACGTAGCTTTAGAAACGTATCATCAGCGGTCGAAGGAGGTTTTCGATCCTGCTCCGAGTCGAGTAGCTTCATCAGATCCTGAACAGCCGCACTGGGTGAGTAAAATTCTGCAGTATGTGAATCGGCATGATATGACTGAAATACAGAGTTAAAGACATCGGGTTTTTTTTCGTGAAATTTCAGCATATAAACCAGTTTTGCCCACATGAGTTCATCCTTCGAACGCTCAAGAAGTTTTTTCATCACCATTTTGCCAGCTTCCTTGCGAGAAATTTTGGCAGCATACATTCTCGAAAATTCGGTACTCGTCAAAAAGATGACAGCATCGCTGGGTCTGCAGCCTACTGCACCTTTATCCTTTGTTCGAATAAGACCATCAAATATACTGGAAAGTGGAAAGCCTGTACCATCTTTGATTAATTCATCGTAAATAATTCGAGCCCACATAATCTCATCCTGTGATCGCTCAAGCATTTTTGTCAGCATGAATGTGCTAAATTCATTTTCTCCCAATTCTTTGAATTTTTCCCAAATCAAATGACCCACTTGTAACACGAACACTTTGTGGTCGTCGGTAGGGGAAAGTCCTAGTTTCATGTACATCTCATCTGTCGGTAGGCTCATCCACCATTTCATCTCCACCGCTTCTGCTAAGTGATAATATAGACCATTCAATTCCTTTCCATTAGCAATAATAGTGGATAGGGTGAGCGGATCCTTCTTCAATCTCTGTACTAAAAGATCAATCGCAACTTTCTGATCTTCTGGTGACTTGGTTCCAAACCAAATTAG